>NW_026946459.1:0-47684 GCF_033847375.1 Trichoderma aggressivum f. europaeum | reverse complement strand
CTGCTAGACAAAGGTTCAATAACAATTGTTCCAATCTTAGCTCTTAGGCAGTTTATCCTCCGTACCCAGGAGAGATTACTTAGTTATATTTAGGAGTTTATTACTTTACTTTAGATTAATTAATTATATTACTTTTACTTTATATATTTTTTAAATATTTAAGTATTAGTAGTTTTTAAAGTTACTAAATTTATAAAGGTTTTTCTTTTTTATAATTTTCTTAGTTTAAGTATATAATATAGTTTTAATTTTATCTTAAATATATACTATAAAATTTTTCTAATAGGTTAAATTAATTTCTTAATAAGTACTCCTATAGTTTAGGAGTTAGTTAAGGATTTCTTTATTTAATAAAGGTTTTTAAAGTATAAAATATACTCTTTAGTTATATAGTAAAATATTTTTATTATTATTATAACTTTTAAAATATAACTTTAGTTTTATTTTAATTTCTACTTATAAAGTGCCTTTAGTTAATTATTTAACTTTTAGCTAAACTTTATTATTTATATAATAACTAAAGTAATTAATTTTCTCCTTTTTTATATTATTATATTTAGTTATAAGTAAATTATACCTTTTTAAAAAGCCTAATATATTATTATTAATAAAGTATTTTATTTTCTATTATTTATTTATTTAGTAAAAGAGAGGGGTCCCTTATTTTATAATAAAATTAAATATACTTTAAAGGCTAATATTATTAGCAGCTAGAGTAGCTATTAGATTACATAAGCGTTAATTAATTAAATTAACTATTATTAAGCTTATTAATTATTAAAGTTTAGCTTTATAGTTTATTTATAATAAACTTATAGTATTACTATTTAAAATTAATTAGTTTAAAAATTTATTAAAACTATAGATTTTAATTTATTATAATATAAGTTAATTAAAATTATTAAGCTCCTTTTAATTAAATAGTATTTTTTATTAGTAAAGAGGTAAAAGGTTACTATATTTTTTTAATTATTTTCTTAAAAGACTAAGTAAGTATTATTAATATTTTATTATCTTAAAGCTTAATATACCTAAGTTAAGCTAACTAAATTATTATTAAGGGGATTTAGTAAAAAACCTTCTTTAGCTTTTAGTATTTAATAATTAATTAATTAGTAGCCTTAGTATTAAATATTATTAAGTATTAGTAAAAGTAATATTATTTAACTTAGTATTTAAGAATACTTATAACTTATTAATAAAATAACGCTTAAGTAAACTTTAAACTTTTTTTAGTAATTAATCTTTTATTATTTTATTAATTAAATAATATTATTAACTCTTTAATTAGTTATAATTTTCTTATACTTTTACTTATTTTATTTAATACTAAGTTTAATTTTTAAGTCTAATTATTATATTTAGTAAGGGTAATATAAATATTTATTATAATAATAAAAGTATACTCTGCCTATATTAAGGGATTAATTAATTCTTTATAGTAATTTTTTAGGATTATAAAGTATTAAGGTAGTAAAAAAAGTTATTTTTACTTTAGGTTTTTCTTAAAAAAAAAGTTTTCTTAATATTAATAAAATTCTTTTAGTAATATTATTCTTTTTCTTTATTATATTACTATATTATTAATATATTTTCCTTATAAAAAAAGTTTAAAAAAATAATTATTTTTTTATTAATATTAAGTAACTTTTCTATACTTTTTAAGCACTTTATTATCTTTTTTACTATTTTACTTAATTTAATTTTTAAAGTTTTTAAATATTCTAGGTCTTTTAAGTACCTTAATTAAATAATTAAAATAAAAGTTTAAACTATTTCCTTTTATTATCCTTTTTTTTTTTTTTTAAAAAAAAGGGTAAAAGTTTAGTCTATAATTTAAATAATAACTTAATAAAAAGTATAAGTTTTAGCAGCAGCTAAGGGGTACTTTCTATTACTTACTTACTTAATTTTCTTACCTTTAGATAATTAATTAATACCTTTGCTTTATTTTAGCATTAACTTCCTATATTTACTTCTATAGTATTTAATTATAAACTCCTTTATTTTAGTCCTTATAAATACTAGTATTTATATAAAATAGTCCTAGGTTTTTATTTATAGTTAAAGTAATAAAGCTTTTATAATATATATAGTAAAGCCTAGGTTTTAATAATTAGCCTTTCTTATAGATTAAATAATAAAGTAATAGAAAAAACCCCCTGTTTTAGTTACTATTTTATTAATAGCTAGGGAATATACCTTTAAACTAGGCTATTAATACCTAAACACCTTTATAAGCCACCTAGCTTATTTAGCCATTATAAAAACTATAGCGCAAAAATAAAATTACAATATTATTTAATCTAGCTACTGCAGCCTTATTCTAACTAAAACAAAGCCGCTATTTTAGCTAGGGTTATTTTCGTTATAATAATATATCTTAATTTTTCTATTTAGCCAGAGGAAATATTCCTTATTTTATATTACTAAGCTAGCTAAAGCCTAGCTTAGTTATTTATCCTAGCTAGCACTAACCGCTAGTCACAGACCTAATTAAAAATCCCTATTAAACTACTACTATTTACTAACTTTTATTATTAAAGTTATAAAATATTTATAAATATATACCTTTTTCTTAGGTATAAGCTAAGCTATATTTTTACTTACTTTATTATTTTTCTTAGTTTTCCCTTTATACTTATTACCCTATGCCTATACTATTATAACTTTCCTACTATAACCTATTACTATATTTCTTTTTTTATTTATAACTTATACTTATTTTATTTATATATAGCTATAGCTTAACTTATTACTTAATTACTTTAATATACTTTATTATATTTTTATAATTTACTTATTTATATAATAAAATTATTATATAATTACTATTATATTTACCTTTATAATTATATTTTATATAACTACTAATTATATTTTTTTATTAATAACTACTTTTTTAATTTATAGCTTAAATATACTTAATTTATAAATAAAAAAACTTATAGCTATATACTTAGTTTAAATTTATATTTAGGTTAATTATAATTAATTATAATATACCTTTTTATAACCTTATATTTTTAATTTTACTTTATCCCCGTAAACTTAATAAAATAAAACTTAAGTTTATAATATATTTAATTATATTACTTATTATTCTTAATACTTTAATTTATAAGCTAATATAACCCCTTTATAATACTATAATATAATAACTATAGCTTTTTTAATTTATAATTTAAAAATACTTTATAATACTTTTTATTATTTTCCTATTTATAAATTAAATATACTTATTATAAAAATTAAGTAAAATAACCCTAACTAATTTTACTTAGGTTTAGATTTAGCTAATTATAGTAGTTATTTTAGTTTATAGTTATTTTATTTTAAATAGTTTATACACACCTATTATTTACTAGTGTTTCTAAGGTTATTAAACTTAAATAACTAATAAATTAATAAGTAGGGATAAACCTTAGAATAGTTCTATAGTTTATATTAGTAAAGTAGTTAAGTTAGTAAGTGGGTAATTTTATTATTAGTAGTAAAGAGAAGTATTTAAGTATTTAATCTTAAATATTATTATATTAATAATAACTAATTATCTAAGTATTTTAATAAGTAATATAAAGTAAACTTATATATTTAGTTATATATTTTAAATTATAATAAAAAGCTAGTTTTCCTAGCTTTTTTATAATAAATTATTTAAAAAGTTAGCTTTCCTAATTTTCTTATTTTTAACACATAATAGTCTTAATTAATTTATTAGCCTATAGTTAATCTAATGTATCCTACCCTATAGGCCTATTATTATAACTATAAGATCTAAGTTATAATACTCCATATACTTAACTTAATTTAACTTCTTTAAATTATTAATACCCTATATAATAATATAAGTTATTTTCTTTAGCTAAAAATATTTTAATTTATAAAAATACTTTATTTTTATATTAATAACTTTATATTTTTCTTTAGCCTTCTTAAAAACTTCCTTATATTAAGTATAAAAAAAAATAATTTTATAAAATTAAGTTATTAATAAAGGGTAAGTATTATAAAAAGACTTATTATTTTTTATATACTTAGTATAATAAATAAAATCCTTTTTAAATATTTAATACTTAAGGAATTAATATTTCTTTTTATTTATATAATAAATATAGTTTTTTATTTTAATAAAATAAAATAAAATAATTTTTAATAAAATATTCTTATACTTAGTCTTAGGATAAGGTTTTTTATAAATACCTAATATAATAGTTAATAAAAATATATACTTACTAAAGAAATAATTAATTAACCTAGGGTAATAAAGGGGAGTAATTACTTATACTAAATAAAATAAGGTCTTAAGAATAAAATTAATAAAAGGGGGATATTATATTATAACTTAATACTTATAATTATAACTAAGGAGCTTATATACTAGGCACCACTAGATTAAAGTTAATCCTTTTAATTAATTAAAAAAAAATTAAGAAATATTCTTTTAATTTAATATAGGATTAATAAAATAAATATTAATTTATAAATAAATTAATAAATTATTTATTAATTTAGTTTAGCACAGCTAGATATATAAGTTTTATTCTTTACGCTTATTTAAAATAGTTAAATAACTAGTTATAAATATAAAATAATACTTAATTATATTTACAGAAATATTTTCTATAGTTATATAAATACCTTATACTTAATTCCTTATTAATTACTTACTAATCCAGCCTGGCCTATTTATTAATATAAACCTAGCATAAGGTTTATCCCTTGGGAAATTCCTTTTATACTAACCCTATAGAAGCTTAGCTTATTATATTTAAGGTTTATCCCTTAGGAATAACTAACTTATATTAACTTATAAAAACTCAGTTTATTATAACTTCTTAATTAGTTACGCAGTTTAATATTAATCTAAAAGTGCTTACCCTATAGGCCCCTTATTGCAATTATAAAAGCTGGGTTATAATATTATATTATATTATAATACCTTTTTTTTTTTTTTTTAACTTTACCCTTTTTTTATTTCCTTTATAATTAAATAAGTTAATAACTTAAATAATATATAAAGGTATTATAATAAGCTAAGTAAATATTTATAGCTTATAAAAAAAAAGGCTTTTATACTTTTATATTAATTACTTTTTTTATATTTATAATTATTATATAAATAAAGGATATATACTTTATATTTATTATTTATTATATATAATAGCCTTAAGTAAGTATAAACCTATAGCCTTAAGTAAACTTAGGAGTTAATAAGTAAATACTATTTAATTACCCCCTGGGTTTTACCTTTATAAAAAAAGTTAAATTAGTTAGCCCTTACTAAGCTAGGGTACTAGGGCTAATAAGTAAATATTATTCAATTAGCGCCTAGTTAAATATTTTTTAGTTATAAGTACCTAAAGTTATTTTTATTATAATAATATATTTTAGTTTTTTTATTTAACTAAAGGAAATATTTTTTATTTTATATTACTAAGCTAACTAAAGCTTAACTTAATTATTTATTTTAGTTAATATTAATTCTTAATTTTAAACTTAATTAAAAATTCTTATTAAACTATATTTTTAATATAATAGCTTTTTTATATTATTTTATTTTAAAATATAATACTTTATATAATATTAATTATAATACTCTTTTTAAAAAAATTATTAAATAATTATATATAAGGCTTATATAATTATTTCTTTTATTTAATATAAAGTATTTTAAAATAACTTTTTTAAAACTTAATTTAAGGTATTTACGCAATATAATTATATATATATACCTTTTTTCTATTTAATACTATATATTAAATAAATCACAATTTAGCTTAATTTTAATTCAGCTTCCTTTCTCTCCCAAATAGTATTAATTATAACTATTTTTGCCAAAAACATAGGCATAAAAGTCATTATAGCCTGTTGCAACGCATGTGCCCAATGGCCAATAATAACCCCATGGCCATAACCAGCGCGATCCAGCGCTATTCGAGCCATTGTATTAGCTGTTGGCGTAAACAACGACGGAGACTGTTTATTGTGCGATACGCCGGTGACGTTACCAACGCGGATCCCTAAGCACTCAATGCCTGTTTTGCCCGCGAACGCAACTTCCAGGTTTATAGTACGCGTTAAGGTCATTAAAAATTGTTTGCTTGCACTATAAGAGGCAAGCAAAGGAAGGCCGGCGTCAGCCAGGGAACTGATGTTCATAATCAAGGCAGGCGAGTTTTCCGCTAGATGCGGAAGAAGAACACGAATCAGGTGCAGAGGAAACAATGCGTTAACACTGACATTCTCAGTAATGCGCTCCTCGGAACTGTCGCCCAGCGAGAGGTAGACAGGATCCCTGGAGCCGCCACCCGCATTGTTGATCAGGACGGTGAGATGCAAGTCTTGAAGCGCGTCTTTGATAGCATTGAAGTCTAACTGGTGTTGCGACTCATTCTCTCCACCATGTAGGCAATTCACGCACTGCACCTTGCTAGCGTCTGCGACCAGAGTTCGAAACAACGTCTGTGGGTGTTTCTTTTGCAGCTCAGACTTCACTAGGTCAAGTTTTGCCTTGTTGCGGCCGTGGAGAACCACATTGAAACCGCGTAACGCGAGCTCTTCAGCAAAGGCGCGGCCAATGCCATCAGATGCGCCTGTTACCAGTGCCCACGGAGGACTGCCATCGGTGGAAACATGTGCATATTGCTGCAGCTTCGAGGGGAGGATATAGACCTTAACAGCAGAGAGGACATTGATAGCAAGAGCGGCAACCGTGACTGCGCCGATGGACGCAAAGAGACGAGAAGAGTTCATCCTGGGGAATGAAGTAATATAAGCAAATGCGCAGCTTAGGGGAAGCGCAATAGTCTGGAACTAAATGGGTAAAATATATATATGCCTAGGTAATATGAAGGCTTTGCGATGGATCGCGGAGATCAACTTCATGTATGTTCGTCGCTTTGTTAGAGAAGACAAATATAAACAGCGGGGTGAGTACAGAGTAGGAAAAATATTATATAGCCTGGCAATCTTACGACCTAGTTTCTTATGTCACATCATGTATGTACCGCAGGTGAGGGACAAACTGATTAACTAATTACTAATAAGCGTCGGCTATAAATACTACCTGGGCAGTTCATAACGTCCACCTTCAATGGCCGAAATCGAAAAACTGCGCCGACCATGTCATCGAGTCCACTATTTCCGCTGGCCAATAGCAGTTTGTTGATATCAGGCCGCCTGACGTGAGTAAATGTTGCCCGTAATCACTGGTATAGGGCAAAGTTGACACTGTATCTGGATGAGACACATGACTCTGAAATCCCGGAGAGTTCTCAGATGATTTCTCAACCTCTTGAATACTTCTCGGAGTCCCGCTGCTGGCGTCTTCTGCAAAGATTTAGCAAATACAAGTCAACATTCATAGGCGCTTTACTCACCAAATCTCACTCCACACTCTTTCAAAGCTCGCATCATATCCCGCGCGATCCTCGCTCCTGGTGACTTTATACTGAGGGCATCGAAAACCTTGAGACATGTTTCTGCGTCGTCATATAAACCGGCAGTATCAAACTCAGACGACAATTCAAGCGTCGCTTCGGTAAACATGCTAGATACTAGCAGGATAGAGCTAGCGCATACTAGACATGATATCATCTACCACCATGGGAATCCATAAACCAGTTCCTCTTTGCTGGAGACGCCATGTAGCAATCGTGCAGTCTCACGCGCTTCCGAAATACATGTTCTCTCGTATCAGCGTATCAGCGGCCAATCTAGCTGGCTAATAGTGGCAGTTGGATCGACCAGGTGCATCAGAAGCGGGTGACACAGATACGGGCGGTAGATGAGAGCCCTGAGATAGTGATACTTTATGGCCAGCATGTTTCGCTACCCAAGATTAGAAATTGAGACTGCGCGAGTGTCTGCAATTCTAGCGAAGCGGTAAAAGAACTTGCCTGTCTCTTGAAAATATGTAATTGCTCAAATGTATGACCTAAATCAAAACGAAGAGCTCTTGGGAGGGCTAATTTCCATTCCACAAGTTGTCGATCGAGGTCTTTCGTGGTGAGCAAATCCTCCGAGGCCAAATGACTTCTCCTAGGGCGATATAGGCTCCGGAGAACTCGCCCGACAATTCCCGAGAAGGTATCTACTTTAAGAAAGTAATCCCCCGATGGTGGATTGTTATTGTTTCTCTCTTCAACGAGCTCGCCTGCCCAATCAATCTCGGTGTCGCTGGCTTTAGTGGGCAATGGGACATTGAAATCATCATCATGGATCGCTGGGGGCCGACCAAGCTGTAATGAAAGAAGTCGATCCAATACATAGATAGAATACCATACGCGGCGCCGCTTTTCAGTCTCTGGGGAATGACTGGGTTTTATATCGCCCACTTCTTCGTTTTCTATATGCAGCCCAATGCTTTGAGCTACACGAACGGCTTGGCCAAGTATTGTCCAACAACTATAACTGTTAGTGCATCCTTGTATTATCTGACTAACATATAGAACTAACCTTTCTGTCCTGCATACAACCAGGAGGTAGAAGCATCTCGCCAAAAGGAGTACGACGTGGCAGAGTGATCGTTCCATGTTGGAAGTTGGCGCTAAAGTTAAAGCGTATAAGTAAAGTTTCTCGTGCAGCGAACCTACACTTTCGTCCTTGCCAGGCAAGGTTGTATAGTAGGCCCCAATAGCGCAAATTGTATCTGTCAGGTTAGAATAAGCACGCAGAGCATTTTGGGACACCGAACTAACATGATAGCGCTGTCTCGAAGATGCCCTTGCAACTCTGGGCTTGGGGAGTGGTATGACCTTCCAGCGCCTTATAACTGTGTATAAAAGGCGACTCAGGAATGAAAGGGTAAGCAATATGAATAGTGGTGAAATAAGCATTAATATAATGCTTAGCCTCATCAAAGACAGGTAGCAAGATGGTGGAACAAGAGGGCTTATCAGACGGTAAGAAGCTCTCTCCTTGGTCATAGCTCTCAAGATCTTTTTGCGTCATCGCGGTTCCGTCTTGGGTTTGCAGAATTCTTTTCACAAGATTAACAAAGCGAATATCGCTAACCTCGCCCAAGTAGCCTGGAGACTGATCACTACGGCTAGAAGGTGATGTGCTACGTGACTCGTTAGCCACTGCTTGCGGTAAAACTTCAGCCTTCGTGCTAGAGATGGCGTTATCAAGCTGCGATTTGACACTGGCGTCCTTCAGAAGAATCGCTTCTTGTTCTGGACCGGACGGTAGGAGAGAAATAACGTGATCCAGTAATCTTTCTTGTACTTGTATTGCATCACATAGGTCCGGTAGCCTCTCGGAAATGCTCTGGTTGAAGCGGTCGTCTGCTCCTGTCCGTAGTCGAGGACGCTGCAAGCGATAAACGCAGATATACCCGTAGCCCTGGCATCTACTACATGCCGGCCGTTGTCCGTCACACTAAGAAAATATCAACAGCTATGGAAGTGTTAGGTTAGGCCGCTGCACCCGGACTATTTACCTTTGATTTCATAGACCTGCATTTCTGACAGGCTTTGGCAACCCGCTTACGCTTGTGTTCAATATCCATACCTCACGGTTTCGCTCGCTTCCCTTCGATGCAGTATCTTTGGGAGGAGTAAGGGGTTTTGCGTCCGCTGTTCGGAAATGTCGGAATAAAAAAGAATCGGGCATAGACCTGAACAACGCTTAATAGGCATGCTATATTCACAAATTTTCATCAAAGAATGGCCAGCAGAAGTTCATAACGGATATGTCTGTTGCAATATTGTAATGATTTGATGTAGTTCGTCCAGCCGCAATGGTCATATGTTCTCGACAACTATAACTGGATTTTGGTTAACGTATACTTGTCCCAAGCGGAAATACCGGCAAAAGTTATTGCATTAGAACACTATTAGGGGAAGACTGACGTCAAAGCGTGGCTAAATTATTCGGCCTTTCACATCATCGCCGCACTGTCCCCTACGACCCAGAAGCAAATATACTGTATCCCATTGTAACGTTATCCGCACGGTAAAAGAATTGCAATGGTTCTGTTACTATAAATGACGGGATTACATGAAGTCAGAGAATGCTGCACAGGCCAAGGCATACTACCCTGGCGAACTAATGCATGCATTAAGAAAATCTGTACAAGTACATTCAGTCTATGAGTCCACACTATTCCGTAGGCAGTAGCACTTAAGCAGAATCAGCCGCTCATAACTCCATAGACGACATTGCATACCACTTCCAACTTGAAGTTAAACCTCCTCCGTTAAGCACATCCTTCGAAAATACAAGTTATTTACTCCCGCTTTCAACGGACACCACTAGGGACTATTACGACTCGAATGAAATACACCCGATTGAAGCCATGGCGAAGATAAGCGCCTTCTGTGGGATATACAAAACGAAGAGAGTAGTAAGGATAGGTAGCTTAACACCCTCGACCCTTAGCGCCTTTACTTATTAGCGAAAGGGTCAACTTGGAATGAGAGGTATTTTAATTGTTTCTCTAGAGGAAGTACCATCTGCGCCGTCATAGTAGGCGCTTAGATTGAGATTCACCTCGGACTGCATACCTTGCTGACCACCCCACCAAACCCCTTTACTTAGATATCCTAATATATGAGAGCCTATGCCCTTGATATTTACAGACGAGATCATTGCTTAATAGATCATTCAGGTGATAGGCGATAGTGTTATAATGATACTAACATTTTTATTTTTGCTCCATATCTAATTGAAACTGAGCCATGACATATCTATTTGATACTTACATTATGCGGTAGACGTAGTGTGTTCTTGTCGAATTATCTAAAAAGCCGAACCCTAGCCTGTATATCCGGTATAGCCAACAAGCTTGCCACAAATGTAAGACAGAGGTCACAGGGAGACCTCGCGGATTGTTTAGAGAAGAGTATAGTTTATTCTTAATTACCTACGAAATCGATTGTTTCACTAAATCACAAAACCTTATTTTTACTTTGCTGTTGATATTATTACCTTGAGTATCTCATTCAATTTACATTGCCGCTAACGATGAAGTTAGCACTACAAATAGACAATGGAAATGTTCTGTCTTCTTTCCGTCCAGGAGATCCGTTGCAAGGAACATTAGAGATACGTGGATGTTCTTTTAAAAGCCTACTCAGGGTCAAAGCAAGATTTTTCGGTGAGTAATATAGTACAGACCGAGCTTTTAAGAGTCTTGGCTCAGAATCATAACACTCACAGGTAGATTGACTGCCAAAGTCTATTCTGAGGTGAACACCTATTGTACCAATGAGTATAATCATATAGTAGGTCTATTATCAAATAAACCTTTATGGTACTAACTCATCATTTAGCTGTTTGAACAATCGGATAACCTCAAAATCTTTCAATCAGCATCTGTCAATGACAATGTCAGCAACAGCGTCTTTCTGTGCCCTATAGAATTCAGGTTTCCGCTTACCCTCAACTGTGCGTGCGAGAACTCCTGCCAGCTACTGTCATCAGTATTGGCCAGTGATGGGAAACTCCAAGTAAAATCGACCTATTTGTTATCTGCTACAGTGGAGCGTTGTATTATCGGGAAAATAACCCGAACCAATAGAGTCAGACAGGAGCTTCCTTTCAGCTGTAACCATATTGTTAATAATCTCGCAGCATCCTGTATCGTTGCGCTTTCCGTCGACGAGCTAAGTCAAAACTTCAGTCGTACCTCTTGGGAACCTGTTAAGCTGGGCCGTGCTGAAAATCCGCCTTTATACTCTCCGTCCCTGGAGATGGAAGTAATTCTGCCAGAACCACCAGTTCTAACTCGTGGACGGGGAACGCCAGTGAGATTAGTGTTCCACATCCCGCAAGAGTTAATGCAAGGGGCTCATATCTACGTCCGGAGTGTAGAAATAGAAATGCAGGCTGCGATATCTGCTTTTTTACGATATACATGGAAAACAATGGCAGATACGCGACTTGGCAATAATATAAAGGGAGCTGTGCCAATCAACTCAGAGCATCTTGAGCTGGACTTGGGAGCGTGGGGAACCTTTGTCGTCATCCAGTCGCGGCCATCTTCGAGTTCCTGCCTACTAAAAGTCGAATATGCGATCGAAGTGATAGTTGGCATATCGAATAGTGTGGAAGGCCCTATACAGGTAGGTTCATATGAATAGCTCGGTGGTTAATGATTTTGATTTTAACGCGCGTGTCGTCCAATAGTACATAAAAGCATCCTTGGACGTCATTGTGATAGACCCTCCACCAACATATCAAGCGGTGGCACATAATATGACATGAAATAAGCGACTTAGTCCAGTGTTGTATTGTTCATAAACATTATGCATATATACTTGTGGGGTAAACTCAGGAGCCCGATAAGTATTGCGGGATGAATGTGCAGCAATCCAACAAAGAGGAAGCTAATTTCGGAGGATATGCCATTAGGCCATTAGGTTAAGCGCTCATTGGCCCTCGTATAGTCACTAAAACTGTTGTGAGGATTGAGTGTCCCTCCTGAGGATCATTTTCAATGATATGTATAGTACGTAAGTAGTTTGCGATTGGGAGGAGCCTCTGATATACAAATATATCCGTATATGAATGCCAGTATAACCCAAGTAGAAATATTCCAGAGTGACAACGGGAGGCATGATTAATAAAAAATGCGATGCAGGCATAGCTAGTAGTTAAAGGACAGGGTAGCAACTGCTAACTGAATAGTATGTATTGAACTCAATTGCGCCGGCGCTGTTTGAAGTTGAGATTTAGCTCACTGGGCGAATGGTTGGATTGCGCCAAGGCTCTACATAGGGGACAACGCGTTATAACAATTTAGGCTTGGGAAACTTGAAGATACTGAACTGGTATGTGGATAGGCGACAGAAGCTCACTACAAGGTCCATGATTAACACGATTTTATAGTGATGTAGCTAGGGTTAATAGTCAAATAGAGCTATTCAACATTTGCGTTTTTGTATGCTTATGCACACCTTTTTTACAAATCTTCAGTGGGTCTGTTTATCTACACTCTTAGACTCTAATACTTAAGCTATGGGCTTAAATAATAGTTTACAACGTGGCATACTGCCAGACTACCAGTATTGTATCAGTCTTTGTTATACCTCAGCTAATATTAGCTGATAACCCCACAACCGGTGATTACTTGGATAAACTAATTTATTCCACTGGCTACATACCTTTCGTAATTATCTAGAGGGGCGTAATGCCAAAGACTACCTATTGCAAACATGATAAAACTTAGTAGCGTCCAATATTAAACTCCTCTGCTACTCTCACTAAACAAATATCCCGAGTTATTTTCCCCTTTGATCCACTACAAATTTCTTTCTTTAACTATGGCAGAATCTAATAGCTATGTTCTAGGGAGAGATCTAAACGCATCTATTAGGTACGTAAAGTTTCCAAGATAAGAACCATATAAAGCCGCTGCTCAATCTCATTAGGGTAGATTCATTATATCTTTTATTCAGTTTGTGTAATTATTACACACTAAGCCCGAAAATACCAATATCGTCCGGGATAACAATTGCTGAAATTGGAATAGGGACAGGGTTAGTCCTCTCATCATTATATGACCAAACCCATCATTAACTTAGAAAGCATTTGGCTTCTGGATGTGGCGTCTCAATACGCTTCAACTGTAGAGTTGGATGGCTTCGACATATCGGATGGCCGGTTTCCTCATAAATCGGCTTTGCCCAACAATGTCACATTGTCTGTTGTCGACGCATTCGGCCAAGCCCCTGCGGACCTTGTTGGAAAATATGATGTGGTTCATATGCGGCTCTGGCCTTGCATTGTGAGAGACAACGAAACGAATCGTTTGATCAATCATGCAACTCAGCTGTTAAGTTAGTTTGAATTCCTTTTTATATTCATAGGTATATGTCTGCTGATAATACAACGTTGTGCAGAGCCTGGCGGCTATTACCAATGGGATGAGGCGGATATTGGAAAGACTTTGACCACTGGAGTAGAAGCTGTTGAATTTTGGGAAATAATGTGTTCAATTTTGCAGTCTATGAAAATAGATTCTAAGTAAGTCAGAGGCCTTATTAATCATTATGTTGGGAATAATAATACTTAAGCGCAGGTGGATTAAGCAAATACTGAACCGCCTGGAAGAACAAGGCATGTTTAGTATAGATATTAGTGTGAGCTGCTTCTCTTAGTTACTGATGCTACTTATTACAAGGACATATGTTTGTGGGTTTAGTGAGCTTCTGAGATCTATTTATAAGGAGGGTTGTGTGTCGTTATCTCGTCATAATGAAGCAGGGAAGGCCTTGTCTAGGCTTATAAAGTTATATAAGAAGGGAGGCGCGTTGTATTGGACCCCTGTAAGTATAATTGCACGAAAGCGAGCTGTATTATCCTTTTGATGGTTGAATTTTTTGTACTTTCTTTATTAACGCTGAGTTACCTATCTCAAGCAATGTTTCAATAGATTTAATACCAATTTCCCCTTCTATATTACAGTCGAATATGCGCTAAGCACAAAGCATGTTTAAGTCTAGCGGGGAAGTAGAGAGACTTGGTCATAGATGCATTTTATTACAGACAAGCGGATGCCAAATAGTATAAAGACGTGTAAAAATTGCCTTTACTTAAGGACTTTCTTTCCATATTACCTCCGTTTACATCTCTGCCTACTTCTTCATGCTTTCAACTCAATATCTACTGATACCACTCCAACCAGGTCTAACGAAAGCTGAGAAGATATCAAAGGAGTAGTTTATATTAATCCACTATTATATTCGTTGGAAAGCAGAGAATTCTACTTACGATAGGTCTTGATATAATTACGCTGTTATTTACTTGAGTAATTGGACTGTTAAAAAGTCAGGTAAATGAAATCGCCATATATCATTTAGGGTAACCGACGGCTGCATTGGATATTAGCAGTAGTATGCAGCATCGGGTGTATTTCCAGTGTGCAAGCGGAAATGAAATAATTTAGGGTATAAAACTACTATATAACCACTACTATAGTTAGATAGCTGTTTCATTGGATATATATTGCGCTGTTCCTGTGTATTTCCAATTTTGGAAATAAGCATTACCCCCATCTGGACAGGTTGTGTTCTCCCCTGCTCCATTGCAGGTCGCAAACATGCCAATCAGACTTCCTGTAAATGGACCTGTATGCCCGCTTAGTAGTGACCCCGAAGCAGCACCTACTGTGAGTTTTTTATGGGGCTCGGACGATGGCATAGCTGAAAACGTGAAATGAGTTGTATTATGTGCTTGAATCTCGAGACGCAAAGGACTGTTCTCCCAGTCTTCTGGCACTCGCGTCATGGAATAGTCGACAGTGGAACCTCCACTGATAGCTCGGAAGCGAAGAAAGAGACTTAAAGTAGCAGAATCGCCATTTTCAAGAAGAACAAGGCCCAGATCGACGTGATTAAACTGGGTGAGGAACATGGTAACACCAGCCTCCTGATCGATCTCCTTAGGGGAGAAAGATAGGTCAACAGTAACGTCAAAAGTGGTATGTGTTTGTCGTCTACCGATGAAAGAGAGACCACGTCGACCACTCAATGCAAGGTCTATCTCCGAATTTGAGGTAGGAATGACGCCGGTCAAATTGCTTCGACTTGGTACTATCCGCAAGCCATTATTCGAGGTAGCAAAGGCACCCTGACGCGGGACACGCCAGTAAACAAGGTTGGAGGGGATTGGGCTATTTAAAGAGAAACGATATCGATCAGGGTCGTTATTGAAAGGTCCCGTTCCAGGAATATCGCGATTCCGCGGTGGCAAGTGCCATCCATTCATTTTTCCCTTTACACGTTGCAATATTGGCCATTCATTCTTGTTCCAGGTTGCTGGAAAGAGTACCGCCTCTCGTCCCATAGGGTAGATGTTCCAGTCTGGACCAGAACGTGTGGAGAGGCACATTCCCCACCAGTTGCCTCTTTGATCTTGGAAGAGGTCTCCATGGCCGACAGTCTGGAAATAGCCGTCCGTACCTCGAGCAGTGAGGATAGGGTTATTGACGTAGCTGTCATATGGACCATTGATATTCCGTGATCGTGCAATTGTAATTGAATGGTTGAGCTCCGTACCACCTTCTGCGATCATGAGGTAGTACAAATCATCCTTCTTATAAAGGTGAGGTCCTTCAGGATATGTTCCACCGGTGCCATTCCAAACACTTAGAGGCGGTTGACTCAGGTCGCCAGTCTCGAGATCAATTTCCTGAAGTGTGATTCCCGCCATTACCGAATAGACTTTACCATCGTCATCCCAGAACAAGTCAGGATCGATGTTTGAGGGCTTGAATCGTACCGGATCGCTCCAAGCAACATTGCTGTAAGGATCTGAACTCTTGAATATGACGCCGATGTTGCCTTCCGGTGCATTCAAGTACTGGCAAATGACAAAAAATTCACCGTCGTGATGCCGAATCGTTGCTGCGTACATACCGTTTTGCTGGTCTGGGGTGCCCCAACTGGCACCGGGAAGCTGGCTTTCACGATTCCAGGCATGGCTCACTAACTTCCAGTCGACTAAATCTTTGGAAACGTAGATAGGGAGCCCGGGGAAAGATATGAAAGTCGATGTAACACAGTAGAAGGTATCATCAACAACAGTGCACGAGGGATCGGAATGCCAGCCGGCAAGGACAGGATTAAAATAGGTAGAGTTGTGTGCTATTGTGTGTGCAATTGAGCCAAAGAGCGCAAGATAGCAACCCCAGTATCTCATTGCTTTGATGTGGCGTAAAAACATATTTGTAGGCTGCCTTGAGTAGATATACATATAATGTGATCCCCAAAAAACTCATTAGTGTTGGGGCACTATCTGAGTCTTATAAACACGATTAAGAAGACACCGAAGGACATGCTTTCGATCTGAAATTCCGAAAGTATATTCCGAAGACAGGTTTAGGCTCTTATAAAGGGACGATCCGGATGAAATGAGAAACCAATAGGAAGGATAACGGCTATTCTATGGCTACATCGTGCAAGCAAGAAGTGCCTCATTGAGCAACTGTGGTGTGATCATTAATAGCGATCGATCGGCAATTAATCTGCACTCTATTTTCCCCGCATTGTGCGTAGAAAGCCAATCTGAACTTGATTGCCCAGATATCACATGAGTTTATTGACCCAAGGTACGGAGTAGCATCAATGAATACTTCTGGCGTATTACCCACCTGCCTTTTTATGTAAGATAGATCATAATGGCTGCCTAGAATTACCATAAATTTTTTTAATTCCGCATCCTACATAATCCCAGCCTTCAATTGTCTTCAAAATCCTGTAGTCATATCTATTTACATAATATTCAAGAATAACGCCATTATATATAAAAAGCATAGCTCAATCCATGAGATTGATCATTGTGTGGTTATTGAAATGTCGACAGAGTGAGTGATATGTCGGGATTACGGAGTACTGTATCCTGAACAATGAAGGTCCCTGCTGTTAATGCGGGGTTCCCAAAACTACCATGGAGACAAGAGGGGACACGTAATAAAAAGCAATCCGTTTCTCATTATTTACTGTCAGCACTTACCGATCTTTCTTTCTCAATATCCAACTATGCCTGTGTTTTCACTGGGCCCTGGTGGTATTACCACTAAGCTTCCCTCCAGTTCAAAATTCCAGCAGAAAAAGAGACGAGAAGAACCGCAGAAGCCAAAAGAGTATTCTACAACATTAGTACCACATGATGCTGCGGCGTGGAAAGTGGCTCTGCAGGCCGGGATCGATCCCAATACGATATGGACGGAGCAAGACTTAAAGCAAGAATGGCTCGAACAAAAGTACAGATGGTATAGCTGGAATACTCCAATCCATCTGACCCTATTCTTGGAAAATTATACTTCTGCCGAACTCCTCTTAAATTCCGGCGCTAATATCAATCTGTGTAACGCGTTGGGTAGAACTGCATTAATGGAAGCCGTTCACAACCATCAGTATAAGACGGTGGAATTCTTGATCGTACATGGCGCTGATCTGAACGCTCCAGTTGTTGATGGAACATTTCAAGAGACGACTTACTGGGATACACATGAAAAAATCGAAGTGAATACTCTTCCAATTTACGAAGCCATACGCTTTGCAGATGCGCGCATGGTACAGAAGCTGGTCAAAGGTGGCTCCGATGTGAATTCTGCCTCAAGGGAAGGTTGGATGCTTTTGGATATGGCGCTGCTGGACAAACAGGGTCCTACGATAGATGTACTTCTCAAACACGGCGGCCACTTTTCTAGTACAGCCCGCCATGCGTTGCATTTTCGTGACGAGTTCCGTGCCATGGCACGCAACTTGTTTTCTGCATCGACTCAACGGGAGCTGTTCCCTTCTCAGGATCTGCTGGAAGTGTACTGGTGGGTTATGTCAACACCAGACATCCAGGAAATCTTGAATGGTCGGGATATAGATACATCCCTTACAAGTCGCCGACTCATCAAGAGCTTCTTTAACACACTCTGTGAGATTGCCCAGGTAGAAGACCTACAAGCAAAAGAAAAGCCTTTCTGCTCCCAATGCGTTGCATTTCAATCATGGGCTTGTCCAGCATACGAAACAAAATCCGACGATCACGGTGCTGTCATATATGGTGACTGTTCGGTGTTTGAGCTCTATTCTATGCGAGATCAATTGGAAGAGTCATCTCGTCTTGGCTGTCCGCTTTGCAGTATGATAGCCGATGGCATTGATAAGGAAGAGAGCTATCAACGCCGCTGGCTAGGTGAGAAGGGTGATATGGAAGTCAAAAAATTCGACGCGGAAGTAGTCGGAAAAGTATCCCTTGAGCTTATCCGTCCAGGAAGTTCATTTTACATGCTGCGCATATTGATGGGGTCTTCTCTCAACTTCGTTCTTCACTTAACCCATTTAGACGGTGAGTAAACCCGGTTTGCTTCTAACCTCGTGTTTCTGTGACTAGATTAACAATTTATTACGGATCAGAGGATACAATTTTGGACACATGCCACTATAACGGTAGGACGACCAAGACAAATTCCCCGGAGGCTTTCAAATTGGCTAAACATTGGCTTGACAAATGCGAGCTATCACATACCACATGCAAGAAGTTTTGCAGTGGGGAGACACCTCTACCAACCCGTGTCATTGATGTAGGGGATAAGACCAGAGGTCCATTTTTATTCAGAAGTCAAGGCGTGAAAGGTAGATATTGCGCTCTTTCTTATTGCTGGGGAAAAGCCACGGCTTCCTCGAGTTTCTACACGACAACGAAGGCAAATTTGTTGAGCCACGAGAACTCGATGCCCCTCCACGAATTACCTGCAACATTGCGAGATGCCATTGTTGTTGCTCGCAACCTAGGGTTTCAGTATATCTGGATCGACGCCATCTGTATCGTTCAGGACGATGAAGCGGAGTGGGCCAACGAGGTTGCAAATATGCAGCACGTTTACGCTGGCGCATCGTTCACAATTTCGACTGTGGCGTCGAGTAGCAGTGAGGATGGGCTATTTCGACTCCGTGAGACTCGCAATTCAACGGCCGTCTGCTTAAGTTACAGAATACCCAAGGCATTCCGTGAATATGCGTGGCAAGCAGGATCCAGTCCCCCCCGGGTCCCAAATTCTCCTATGTATCTCGTTGCATGCCCCAACATCCTCTCGGCCATGGAACCTTCTATGTATGGACCCGTTCACCAACGGGCATGGACTCTCCAAGAGCAAATGATGAGCACTCGGATTTTGTACTATGGCCGAGGAATGCTCTGGTGGGAGTGTTTCGATCTCTACGCGTCCGAGAGCCAGCCCGGACCATTACACTTGTCAGATTACGCGGCATGGGAAAGATCCGAGACAAAGAACGCTGTTCGAGGGGAGCTTACGCACCGATGGGCGGGGGCCGACGTGTTTAAGCATTGGCAGGAGCTGGTGGAAAATTATACCGGCCGTACCGTGACAGACAGACGAGACCGGTTGACTGCCATTGTCGGGTTGGGCCATGCCATGGAACCATTCATGAAGAGCAAATTTGTTGCCGGCGTATGGCCGGGCGACCGGCTTTTGGAGAGTCTCTGCTGGGAAGCTCGTGTCTACGATCACTCGATGCGCAATCCCCAATTTCCCTCATGGTCCTGGGCCTCGGTGAATGCACTCGCTCTTTACGACCTCGCAGGCCATCTAAATGCGTACGGAGTAATGCGCCGCATTGCTGATGTCGTCTCTTTTGATGCTAATATTTCTGACGAGGCACAAACGGCCGTGACGGGCTCCGTTACCCTTAAGGGGACGGTCGGTAGACTAGCAAAGCCGGCGAAATGGAATACAGACGAATCAGTTTTGGATCCGTACCGCCCGGACTGCATGGCTGACCCTATCGATCAATGCTGGTATATTGATGTTCTTGAATCTCGCAAGTGGACCCCGGCGCGACGCGTCCGGCTATTATTGCGCCAAGAGGACATTGAAAATAAAACTTTTAGGCGGATCGGAATTGGCCTTGGGGATAGTGAAGGGTGCTCTGAAATTATAGAGAATGAAGTCATCGTGCTCATTTAGTAAACTGTACAGAATATCCAACAGTTTCATATACAATGATAGTATACTAAAATTACTGTATGGATTGGGGATATTACCATATAATCATCTTGACTACAACCGAATTTAATCACATGTAACACGTGGCTTTATTTTCTTATTATCCCTTTTCTTGCTATCTATACGCCGAATACGTTGTCTTTGTATGCTGATAGAGATCTCGTTAGCCCGAAACTTAGCAAAGCTCCGATGCTTGGCCTAAACATATGATTAACATTATCGGAAATTCTCCCGTTTAGATGATATGGAGGGTAGAAGATCGGTAGTTGACAAGGTTGCGGATGTTTCCGCACTTTTCCGTCTTCGGCCGCCCCTTGCCACATCGCCCAATCTCGCTCCTCGGGTACGTAAAATAATCACCCACCGTTATCCGCTCATACGGCCTGCCGTAGATTGCGGGGGAAGTACGTGATATCGCAAGATGGACCAGTTCATGCCGTCTGATGCCGCGGCGGCCGCTATCAGGATTCCCAGGAGGGCGTATCAGGCTTGTGTCCGGTGCCGCCAGCGCAAGGCCCGATGCTTGATCCCAGACTCGCCGGCCGGCGCCGATCCCGTGTGCATGAGGTGCAAGCGGGAGCGAAAGGAGTGTATCTTCACGTCAGAGCGGTCCAGAAGCAGTCGTCACGCCTTGCAAGTCAAGCAGAGGGCGAAGAGAGCCGGACGTCCAATGTGTACGCAACATCACGCAATGGAACAACTGACAGCACATCACAATGGGACCAACGACCACAGACCCTCCTCGGTTACGAGGGTTCCTGTAGCCATTTGTTAGGCTCAACATCGATGGAGCAGAGCTCAAATTCACAACAGAAAGACTCTCCATTGGGCGACTTAACGGATCGTGTTACTAGAACGGTAGTTTCTAGTCAATCCGAAGCTCTAAATCTCTTATTTGAAGCCGCCGAAGTTTACCACTCCAGCGACTCTGCAGCTCGGCCAACCGCAAATAATGCTGAGCCATTGGATGTCAGTGCGGACGGCGATTCAGTACGGACACCTGGGTTTAATTCTGTGAGGCTTTCTAAAGGTTGGGAATGGGCATATCCTGCTGAAAATGTTGTCCAACCTCAACCCGAGGTGATTCAGGCATTTGCTAGGCTAAAGTTTGTCAAAAAGCGATGGTTGACTGCTCAGGAGGCGGCAACGTTTGTCAATCTGTACGTTCACGTCTCCAGACTGTCGGAAGATACATTCTAAACTGTCCTTCTAGATTTTTCAGGAACATGTGTCCTTTCACACCTGTCATTAGTGATTGGTATGGGAACCCTGATAACTTTCTTAATTTGATTGATACGGAGCCTGTCCTATGCACTGTAATCCTCACCATATCAAGCCGTTATCATTTATTGCATGGCGACGGCTGGCTGTCTCGCAGCTACTTTTTACATAATCGACTTTGGCGATATTGTCAATCACTCTTCCAGCGTGTCATATGGGGGCAGGAGAAAGGTATTGTAAGTCCGGCGCGAAGTCTAGGGACTGTGGAAGGCTTCCTCCTAATGGCTGAGTGGCATGCCCGATCGCTGCATCTACCTCCGGATATTGAGGCATGGGATTCGGAGGATGATACTCCCAAGGATGGTCCGTCCTCGAGTAAATCATCCTGTCACTCTTAGTCAGATTAACTCACAACTAATATCTCATAGCTACCTACCGATGGCTAGAAGGTGTAGTAGAGCCGATGAGAAGATCGGATCGGATGTCTTGGTGCGTTATTAGAACCATCCTTACGTTTACTGTCACTCATATAGTTCTCACAGGTCTCTCATTCAATCTGCGGCTAGTGTTGGCCACGAGCTGGGGCTGTTTGACGAGGAGGGAAACAATGACAGCATCTCTGGATCAACTACAGCTCATGAAGTTCACAAACAAAGACGACAGCGATTAAGAGTAGTATTGTATTTGTACATGAACCAATTGGCCTTCAGAATCGGCTTTTCCGCGCTCATTCCTCACACGCTATTTAATTTGTCGCAAAATGCGCTCAAACAGTCACCAACTTCCCAGCTTAGCGACCATTGGATCGAATCTATGTCTTTGTGGGTAGATCTCAGTCGACTGACACGTGCGTCTCATGATCTACTTTTCGCATCAAAGGCCTCAACGCGAGAGCTTATTAAAAGTGGAGGGTATCGTCGAGTCTTGGAGCATTTTAAGCCAATGCTGGAAAAATGGTGGACGAAATACACAGCAGCCACAGGTATGGACACTATCTCGAACGAGTTTACATAAAAGACATTTTACTTATATCATTGTAGCGGCTGGGCCATTTCGTGATTTTCTAGCCGTTGACTTTCTTTACACCAAGATATATCTCTATTCTCTGGCTTTACAAGCAGCGGCGGAACGCAAAATGAGCCAACAAGCAAATGAAGTGCCTAACAGTGTCATGTCATCAGTCTTTGACTTCAGCTATGAAGACTATAATTTTATACAAGGTGTGATTGTAGCGGCGAAAGATGTCCTCCGAATCATTCTTGGGTTTGCTGAGATTGGGCGACTAAGGTATCTGCCTGTTCGTACATACGTGAGGGTGATTTCATCGTGCATCTTCTTACTAAAAGTAAGCAAAATCTCTCCGTCTTTACTATTAATTTAGAAGCTTAACGTTAACAGGCGCTCGCACTCGGGGTCCCTACGGACGAGCTCAACTCATCTCTCGAACTCATCGATCAGAGCGCACGAGTGCTCCGTCTTCACATCGTCGATGATTTGCATCTGGCTGGAATTTTTGCATCTCTATTAGAGACTTATACACAAAGCTTCAGAGAGAGGTTTGTTAGTATTCTGGGAGTTCCACGGCCAGCCAATAGTGTTGCCTCAAGCACAGGGGGATTCCCAGCTAGTGAACATGCGGAGACTGAGTTGCCAGCAGTCGATCCTATCGGCGGAGATTATGGGATCAATCAGGACTGGCTTGCTCACCCATTTGACGCATCCATTGCGCCATTTGGAGCAGACTTGACGCAAACATTCGGCGTATTTGATGATGAGCTCAACTTCATATGGAACGAAAATATGTAAAGCCCTGAATCTGATTCAAGGTGTCGATTACGGCAGTCATGTATTCCGCCTCAAATAGAAGAGATTACAAATAAGGTGAATGCGTTTAGTGAGACATACACCACTGTTTTCATCTTAGAATCCAATGATATTATAAATCAATTAGAGGCTCTCGCAGAAGTAGGCAGCCAATGTGCGGAAGAAATATGCGATAAAAAACACTACAGCTTATCAATACAGTGTAAACCCAATGTCAAAACAACATGAAACTTCGTGGCCTTAGCCTCTTTGCTTCAGACGTAAAATGCATCTCTTCCCTTTTGGCACCAAGGCAAAATGATCGGTCATTTCCATGTCGTCGTCGATCGTTGCGCTGCCTATTTCGACGGTGAATTTCCTCATTAATGCGGCCGTTCCTACCTTCAGCTCCATGTATGCCATAGGCTTCCCTAAACATGCTCTCTGCCCTTTGCCCCAAACAAGGATATGTTCATGCATCACATTGAGATGATGTTCAGAAGCGACAAGCCACCTGCCAGGATCAAACCTCTCCGGGTTCGGATACACTGTTGGATCTCTCTGAGTTGTATAAGATTGGCAAGATGCAATACCCTGTAATGAGTAGTAGTGAGCAGGGAATTCGAAAGTGATCCATTGCGCAGAGGCTTACATTCTGGGGAATAACAATTCCATCCACCACTGCACCCCCTTCGCCAGGTGCAAGTCGCTGTAGGCTCGCCGGTGCCGCGGGATGAAATCTCAATGTCTCATGGATGACGGCGTCCAATACGCGCAGCTTCATAACATCCTTATACTCTGGAACCTCTTCAAGTGCTGCTTTGTCTAGTTCAGCTTGCAGCTGCTTTTGCCACTGCGGGTGTTTAGCCAATTCGTAGAACATGTAGGTCAATGTGTTGCTGGTAGTGTCAGTTCCAGCAAAGATTAGATTCGTCATCTCATTGACAATCTCGTTGTCGTCTAGTGGGCCGTAGTCCTTGCTACCGGCAATAAGCTTGGTGAGAAGATCGATGCGATCCCCAGAACGACCATGTCGCGCAATGTACTCGTTGAACTTTTCAGTCCCATATTTCTATATGTTGAATGAGTTTTGGCCGTAAGCTATCACTTCCACACAACAATATACTCACATCATAGAATTCTGAGGCAATTCTCAAAAAATGCTGCATAGGTTTGTGTGGAAGGGCGAGGAGGAGTGGACGAATGGCGGCAAATTGCCACTCGATCAAAAGAGAAGGGAACACTTCATCTAGATCATACAAAATCTCGGGTGATTTTTCATTAGCAAGTCCACCAAAGCTCTGCCCAAAAAAGACTGATCCTATTGCGTGTAAGCCATGGTCACTTTCATCTGAAGTAGACACTAACCAACAACGTCGAGAGCGAATATTCGAAACCATTCCATCAAATCAAGTGGCTGATTAGTTCTCTTAGACAAAACGTGTAGTAGCTTTTGAACTTGTTCTTTTACAAGTGGCTCGACGGCTGCAATAGATGCCGGCGCAAAGACATGCGCAATGCGTTTCTGCCTTGATCGATGCTCTGTCTTATCCAGGATAGTAAAGGAGCTTTGCCGGCCAAAGGCCTCGTATACAGGACCTTTCATAAACTTGTTCCCGGAGCCATAAAGGTCTTTCATAGCCTGTCGACTAGAAAAGGACACTTCCCGAGGACCAATTCTGACAACACTGCCGTACTTCTGGTGGAGCTCGTGGATAGTTTTGGATCGACTTCCTGACATGTCAATGCAGATAAGCCAGAAGCGCGACCACCTTGCTTTCATAGGGCCCGGAACATTTCTGAGCGGGTCTCGTATGATTGACTGTCATTGTTAGCTGAAAACTGTTCGTTACGCGCATTCACGCTGGTTCGGAACTGACCCAGGAGAAGAAGAGGACTAAAGTGCTGGCAATAACAGACACTATAATGGTGGGGTGCCCGATTGTAAACTTTTTAATATTGTTTGAATGATCCAGTAGGATCAAAGATATTGTAGAGATGTTCATTTTTTAATCCAAATCATCCCCAATCTCTCAATGTATGATAGAAGGTGCAAGAAATGCAAATAACACAGTCGATGCTACATATATAACTACCTCATCGATTCCCTTTAAACTCCCAATTACCTACTAAGTCCTATTATGTAGCCTCAGAGGGTTCAACACAGAGCTTACGGTCAGTCTTACCTCAGATGTTCCGCTGTTGTCCGTAGTCCTCCGTATTTTCCCGCCGTGAACCGACAAGAAGGCAGTAGGGCTCCCAAAGGCAATGCCGATAGCGATTGCCGTATCAATAAGCGAATGATGATGTAAAATAGAAAGCGAATGACTCTGAGAGCTGCGAGTTGATAGCTCCGGAGATTGGGATAAAAGTTTCTGAGCATGAGTTATGAGGGAAAGGGTAGACTGACTTTACTAGTCTCACTATCTAAAGATCTGGAGGACATAAGTCTTAGCTGATGCCATTGTTTATTCATTGCTTTGGCTAGAACTCAATCGTATTACATATTATTGTCATATTTTCTAATTACAAAATGCCTATCAACGTTCCTTGGACTCGCCTCATCCGCTTCGAATCCGAGGAGGATGCCAACATTCACTACGGCGAGCCGATAATTTCTACTAGCCAATCTAACCTTGGACAATGGCGAAAATTACAACCACTAAAAGCTAAGAAGATTACTGGAAATCCTCTTGATTCATCCTGTATCATCACCGATATAGTACTGACAGTTCGGCGACTGCTTGCGCCACTTGCAAGACAAGACATATCTGCTATTCGATGCATCGGCGGAAACTATCGCACTCATTGTGAGTCACTACATCCCAGAAAATCAGAAGGCCTACTTTGCTCATTAATTTGAAGTGGATGAGCTTAATATTCCGCCTCCAGCGTTTCCATGCATGTTTCCCAAGTTTCCAAACTCAATAGTTGGTCCTGGAGAAAACATTGAGATTCCAAAAATTGCACAAGATGATCAGGCAGATTATGAGGGTGAACTTGTCATTGTGATAGGTAAGGAAGCAAAGAACGTTTTGGTGGAAGATGCATACGATTACATTGCTGGCTATACAGTGGGCAACGACATGTCTGCTCGAAAATGGCAAGGCAATTTTACGAGTAACTGCATCCCGCCTCCTCAAGCCGGATTTTCGAAAGCATTTGACTCGTTTTGCCCAATAGGCCCATGTATCACGGCAGCACACGTCAGTAACCCCATGTCGTCATCGTACTCAAAGCTAATGAATCTCGCAGCTCGTGCCTGATCCTCAAGCTCTCAGTCTTCGTACATGGGTAAACGGAGAACTGCGACAGGATTCCAACACCTCTTACATGCTATTCAATGTCGCTCAGATTATTCAGTTTCTTAGCCAGGGCACAACACTTTATGCGGGAGATGTGATTCTCACCGGAACACCGAGCGGTCCAGGCTTCACAATGCGACCACCAAAGTGGCTTCAGCACGGAGACAAGATTGAGATCAGAATTGGGAATCTCGGCACACTTGTAAACTCGGTAACATATGCTTAATGGTTTTTTTTCTATTCAATATTTACATAGATGGCCGATATTCGATGCATGATGCAGCTCCAGCTTCAGTTTGCCACTGGCAATATTGGCTTTTAACACTGATGTGCACCGATTCATTAATATTCTTCAATCATATGTCTCTCATGATTATCTATTATTCATAAATGGTACTTTGGTTCTAAACCCAGATGCAATCTAAGCGCCAAGAAAGCCACTGATGAGCTCGTTAATTATGGCCGGCCGCGTCACATGTAAAAAATGATCCGCGTCCGGAACTTCTACCAGATTGGCTTGCTGGAGATTCTGTCGCAAGTACAATGCTGTAGTAGCGGGAACCTCCTTTCCAAGAGATGACGAGATCAAAAGCGTTGGGGCCTTGACTCGAGGAACATACTGACGATCATCGTCATGAGCCATAATCTTGAAGAACCCGTTTAGGGTGTCAGTGCCGGCATTGTAAGACATGGTACGGAACCACGAAACAACCCTCGAGGCATCTTCTGCCGTAAGATCTTGGAACACAATTGCTGGATCGAGAACCGCATTAGTAATTGCCTCGATGCCTCGATCGCTGGCTGCAACAAAATGATTGTTCAGTTGCTCCTCGGTAAAGCCGTACGGGTAGTCAGTGTCGTTCCTCTTAAATTTGGGGCTAGCATTCAAAGTCACTAGCTTATTCACACGCTCGGCCTGCTGCGCAGCAAATCGCAGAGCAACGTGTCCAGCTGACGCGAATCCCACGAAGCTCGCCTTGGGAATCTTGAGATGATCCATCACGGCGAGAATGTCGCTACAGTATAGCTGCGTTACATCCTTGACGTCAACAGGGAGTTTAGACGATGCACCATAGCCTCGGAGATCAACAAAAATGTTATGGTACTTGTCAGCGAAAGCCTCATATTGCGCGGACCATGAGCGGCTGTCGAGTGGCAATCCGTGAATCCACACAATCGGCTCGGCATTTGTTGGACCGGCTTGTCTGAATGCGAGTACTCCGCCGTTCGCATCAAGTGTTTGAATGGGCGCGGGGAGATTGATCTTGATCGGTCTTGGGTATGTAGATAGTCTTATGATGTCCTGCCTCTCGCCATAGCCTGGTAGCCTCTTTTTTGAGGAAAAGTCAACGCCATCCAACCCTGGAACGAAAATTTTGGTGAGGTCATCTCGAGCAATCCGAAGTTGTTTCGCAGCATAGTCGGTGACGCATCCAGAAAGAAGCTGCCGTGCATCCTCGACTACGACACGCATGCGCGTATTCATGGCGAACCAATCATCCGGGCTTGAGATCTTGGGAAGCTCTGATACCGTTAATGTTGAAGCGTTAATCTCCGGTCGCATATTGTTTTCGAGAGCGTAAGCTGGATACTGTGCGAACATGGTTTCACCAAGATGCGTCATGCCCGTCATGGCATTCCACAGTAAGCGAAATCCATGCTCATGGATACGCAATGAATCGGGGGTCGCCGGACCTTGGACCTTAGGGACTGCCCCATGCGGTGCAATGTAGAGCCGTTCCAGTGGAAGATCCAGATCTGATGACTCAATGAGGATTTGAGCAACAGATGAGGTGCCAATAGTTACGCCAGAAGTTTCACGTCCCTGTTGGCCAGTAATGATTACCATGGCTTTTTTCCAATCAAAGTCGTTGGACCTGAGCCACCTTCGAGAGCGGTAGGAAAGATCGAGTCCAACGAGAAAGAACGTGGCAATCATGACAGCGTTGAAGGGCACTGTTGCTCCGAGTACATCACCGGTTGCTTCAATGTAGTTCTCGCGATAGAACTCGGCGTTTAGTTTCGACGAGTCTGCGAGAACTGTTTCGAGGAATCTTATAGTCAAGGTACAGGCGTAATCCACCATGGAAGCAATAGCGGCTTCACGTCCTTGAAAGGCTTCTGCCTGAATGAAGTTCTTCCAAAGGACCGTCGAGTTGACCTTTTGTGATGCACGTGTTTTCTCAAGTAGATTTTGAGCCTGTTCCTGCCATACCGTATCAGGCACCCCATTGTCGCGAATCTGGATAAGAGACGCAAGGGCTGGCCCAAGATGTGAAACTGCAGCCAACTCCTTGAAACCTCTGCTTCCGAGGCGAAAGTTGATGTATGATGGGTCAAGTCCTTTTCCGGGAAAGAGAATCATGTCGAAGCTAGTTGCCACCAGCAGCGGTAATGAATTTGTAGTTTCCGTCTCAGATTCGGTCAGCGTAGCGCCAATGCCCGTCTTGGAGGATGTATATGCAGTGAAGAGCTCAAGGAACTCGGGGACCTGGAACGCAAGCCCTTTTGGAGCTTCTTCCTGGGTATCTTGTGTGCTAGTGAACTTGTAAACGCGAGACGCCGTCCTGAAACGTTGATCCTTTGTCAGACTCTCGGCGACAATGAGATAAATCTGATCATCTCTTACTACTGGAGTGGCGTCTGTTCCTCCTAAAGTTGGGAATCTGGCTACTTCTTTGAGCTGACCATTTTCCAGGATAAAAATCGCCGACTGAAGGTCTGTGACTGGATTCTCTCTCGTTCCTGTGATGAAGTTCACAAGTACTAGGTACATTTGACCCTGATCCTGAATCACGGCTAGTTCACGACCGCCAGATCCTGTAGTCAACGTCTGATGGATATCAAAAGTCTTGCCATTCCATCGATAGAGAACGCTACCCTCTGTCAACAGGGCAAAAGCAAGATAGGAATCATTTCCATCTTGGAAGAAAGCAAATGCACGTCCATGTACACCATCGAGAGTTTGAAAATGAACGAAAGAATGTCCGTCCCACCGCAGAATGATTGATGGCTCGACATGGTCGGCGTAAGCAAGGTAGTCCTCTTCGCCAATGGCAAAGTGAAGATAGTTATAACCCCATTTTGACGGAACTGTCTGGAATGCCTTGAACTTGTTACCATCCCACTCGTATATGACGGAGTCCGCTGGGATTTTAGGTATGAGACTAGGGAGCTGAACCCCTTGGGCGAGACCTAAAAAGTGTCTTCCCTTTATACTAAAGTATCTCCATTGCTTTGCTGCAAAGGTGGCGATGCGCTGGAACTCGACAAAACAGGTTCCATTCCACTCAAAAATTATTGACTCAACATCCATTTCATATGGACCTTGGCCGGAGCGCAGACTTGCGGTAGCTAGGAAGCTCCGGCCGCCAATAGTGAAAAACTCGGCATCTTCACCACCAGGGACCGGCAACGTCTGGAAAACTTGATATTCCCCACTGCCTTCGTGAAGTCTGTAGAGCAGCAGGGTAGTGTCACTATTTCCAAGATTCATGCCGACGGCACCATTGGGTATGTCCTCCGCTAATTGAGGGATCGCCAAGTAATGACGACCCTGTATCTCAAAGGCGGCCATAGCGCGAGCGCCAGATGTGCCCAAGGTTTGGACGAGTTGAAGTTCGACCTTGGTCATATTGCGTAATTAAAAAATGGCTTGATGAAGTCGGTAAACAGTCTCTTTCAAGAATAAATGTTAATGCACTGGTCTTAGTTTGCCAAAAGTGAGAACACAGTTTTGAGTAGTTTTTAGATCTGCTTTGATTGCTTTATTATCGCAGGCGTACACATGGGAGCGAAGCATCCGGAAGCATCACCCACCCTATTCGCCCCAGGTCAGCATGTAATCTTCTCATGTCGGCGAAATTGGAGGTTTGGCAGCTGGGTACAACGGGACACAGCGGCCCTGGACGGCTAGCGGCGGAGAAGGACGGTCACGGACGGTCCATTGCGGGGGACTTCAGTCTCACTGGCCCATGTTTGGTTGTGTACATTGTAATGTACATTGTAATGGAATGCAAACACTTCTATACTCCTGGTTTGAATGCAATCATATATGCATATTGGAAGTAAATTATAGCTTTAAATGCTTTCTAGTATTTCGCTAGTCCAGGTCCAAAGTTTATGTGCTACCTCTTCATTTATAGCCATCTTGTCCTTATTCACGTCGCCATTGCTCATTACTCCCACCGGCTTGTAGTACGCTCCGTTAACAAGCTCATTCCTGTTTGCTCCTGCAGCCGCCCATAATTGGTTGAGAACGCCCTCCTCTGGAGTAAGGATGGAAGTGCCTAGGATAAAGTTTGAAACATGTAAAAAGGCCGAATCTGCAAACGATAGACTGTTTACCAAATCTGTTTTCACAACGCCAGGGTGAACTGAGACTGCCATTATCTTCGGAAATCGACGCCCAAGTTCCGCCGCATATACAAGATTCGCAAATTTGGATTGGCTATGGGGAATTTTCTTGTCAATACAACTATTCCAATATCTCAAATTTAAGCAGGTGAGTGAAGATGTGATGTTACCCGTATCTTAACAGCCAAATTGGCATTCCACCTTTTTCCGTTTGCATTTTATCATACCATATGCCGCTCGGTGGGTGTCCTTTCCACCCTTCTGATGTTAGGCACACGACTCGCACGTCAGAGTTCGGCATCTCCGCAGTTCGCGTGAGAACTGGTAAAAGTTCATGTATAATCATGGCATGGGCCAAATGGTTGACTGCAAAATGGATCTCAAATCCATCTCTGCTTACTGCTGGAGGTACTGCCATAACACCTGCATTGCACATGAGGATATCCAACCGGCCGTGTGCGAATTGGTTGATACTCGCTCGTACTGACTCAAGAGAACTGAAATCAATCTCTAGAAAAGTTAATCCCACGCCTGGATTCTCTGCCTTGATATCATTCATGACAGCGTCGGCCGCTTTTTGGTTACGGCCAGTGAAATAAATGTGCTGAGGATTATGCTTTGCGAGAGCCTGAATGGACTGCTTCCCCAAGCCGGCAGTTCCTGAGGTAATAGGTATAAGAAATTGTGTCCTAGTTATAAAGCGAGATAAGATAATGTACTCAAGACATACCTCCAGTAACAAGGACAACTTTGCCGCTCAGAGACGGGATGTCTTTTTCAGGATTGAAATCGGCGATTCCAGCGAGACGTGGCATTTTGAGGAATGGAAGACGAGTATGATTAAATTGGATGTGCTGGATGTTTGTTTTGTGCGAGATGAAAGAAGGAGCTCGCAATATCCATGACAAGCAGATTATATAGCCCTCTGAGTTCAGGATTCTTCCAGGTGGATTTGGCTTACACAGCCTTGGCATTGCCAAAACAAGCGTTAGCGCGTCACGGTCTTGCATTAGGCTGGTATTGCTAATTGGCTATCCAATCACATACAGCCAACTATCACAGTGGGTCAATGTTTTGTATTAAACTCTTGGTAATTTGGTAGCCCGGCATTGGCGGACTGATTCACGCCGTCTTTATTGCCTCCTATTCTCACATCTCCGTGAGAAGTATTCAACACTATCACATTCTTCTCAATGAAAAACTACAGAAACAGATAATACTGTCACCCATCTATAACAGCTCTAAGGTACAGTCCACTAGCAAGCCCAAATGCCTAAAATTCAGGGCACTCCTGGTTTATTTCGTGTGATAGATCTGACGGGGGTGATGTTAGATAGGTATGGACCAGGATTGTTGGAGAGGAGTGATAGATCCAGTGGAAAGAAAGAAGCGGCAGAATCGTCTTCGCCAGAGGATAGCACGTAAGTATAGAAAGATTCTTCAAATTCAGAGCTACCAAGCCAATGAGAGATATAGCGAGGTCGCAGGCAGTCCTTGGGAACCATGGTGCGCTTCTTCGTATGTAAAACTGATTTATAGCCAGGAGAGAAAAAAAGGACTGCCACCTATGCAAAGCTTACGTCCAGCATCGATTCCTCCTGGAATGGTTTCGGCATTTTGATATCTGGAGCGCCACCGCCACACACGCCTATGCCTAGGAGCGAAGGTCTCATCAGTCCCAAGTATTTTCGACAGGATTCACTCGACATAGATCCTCATAGTTCATTTGAGCCAGCGACAGGAACCTGGAAAATAGAAGTAAACATGGTTATCCCGCCTCTCATGTTTTACACGACAGCGGCAACTTTTGGACAGGCAACGCCTCCTCTCATTTTCCCGCTCAGCCCAGACCATTGCTTACTTACCATGGTTCAATACAACGTTCAGCGCGCTTCACTATTCAATATGGCCGTTCTATCTCTTCTAGAACAACTTCCTCTAGAATGTGGAGGCACCATCAACCTTCCAAGCTTAGCCATAGATCCGCCTAGCTCCATCCCACCTGAGCTTGTGCCCACCACTTTGCAGAAATCCACACCTCACGCGTACTGGATAGACATATTCCCGTGTCACATTATGCGAGACAATCTGATCCGTCTTTATGGGCAATATGATTCTCATGACCTGCATCGTGATCTAGCCAAGAGTTTGTACGAAGGATTTGTTGATGGAGAACAGCGCGGCTGTATGATTTGGGGCGAGCCATGGACAGTCAACGGCTGGGAAGTAAGTGAAGGATTCGTCAAGAAATGGGGGTTTTTACTCACAGGCTGCTCGGGTCTTCTGGCATCAACGAACTACTGGAGGAAATCGCGGGGTGAAGATAGTTTGGCGATAGAACTAAAAGAATAGTAATTATTCGTTGAGGTCCAAGTCAAAATGATATCTACGTATTCTACCATATTTCTAAAATAACTATCTTGTATTACGATACTTAGTTAGACGGCCACAACCAAAGAACTATTTTCTACCTCACCTTATACCCAAGGTACAGTTATCAACAACCCTTAGCGTCTTTTATTCCCTCTGTCGTATTATTTAATTTGCAATAGTTAATATCGCAGCAGTTATTAATCGGACGGCCAATGCTCCATGTAAAGTTATTGGCCCAAAATCCACCGTTCCTAGGTTAAGGCTAGTCCCTGGCCATATATCATGCAACTCAATGGGTCAATCATAATCCCACAAATGGCGCTTGCACAAACTGCTGTACCTTGAAGCAAGATTCCGGGTGGGTCGGGTTAGCCGTAGCCATCCGGATAGCGATCTCTGATGGCTAGGCCAGCTCCGCGTAAGGAGGCCAAGCGGGTTGCTCTCCCACAGGGACAACAAAGCTGCCATTTGACGATCTCAACAGTAGTTTCATCGTCTATAAAAGGCTCGTTTCCTCTCTCTTCGAACAACAACTGTTCGAACAGCATAAGACACTTCTCACAGTGTTATCAAAACAATTTCCGACAGTTATCTTTGCCTCTACCCATCATCGCAAGATCCGGTATCTCTGAGGTCACTAGACTGAATCAAGGAAGAGTCGCAAAGTTCTTTACAAACAGCTTTGTAAATGGAGCCCGCTGATGACAGTGGACGAAATACCAGTCAGCTCTTGGGGGGCTTCGAATATAACTGGAATGATCCTAACTTAATTGAGGTCTAAGTTTCCACGTCTTGGATTGCTCCAGCTGATCGCCATAGACAATATAAAACAACAATATTACGCTACGAAATTAATCAAAGGTATTATAATTTTGAAGATAGTAGTTTCTTTGAGAGTAGTTAATTTGCAAGGGAAGTAACTTGAATAGCTGAACAGAAAAACTAATAGACTATTTTCCCCAGAGAGATCTAAGTCAACCTCTCTCTAGCAGGTACCCAGCTACTAAATAAGAGAGATAAAAACAGCAGTATTATCCTCCTTACTTATTTCAGACTATTTCATTTATCCCGCCGTGACCTTAGTACTAATAGTTAATGCAATACCAGCCCCTTTCCCTCATTTCGCATAAACCACAACTACTAACCTCAGACTTGCGACGAATCTAACCCCCCTCCATCTACTGCCCAAGTTTAAACTTAGCGCTGTTAGGAAGAGCATATTTAGCCTCAGCGGCCCCAGCCTCCGTAACATTCACCACGTGCAGTCCGCAGTACTGAAGACTGTCTGGTACGTGGCGTGGAAGTCGCTCTCTTCGATGACCGTGGTGTCCCTTTTGAGCATGCACTTCTTCTCACCCGTGAGCCTGATGAAGTGGCCGCGCCCATGGCCCCAGTCGATACAGAATTCCTTAACGCCTTCGACCTGCGTGGCGCCATGGCAGCCCTCGTCGAAGTTGGAGACGGAGTACGCCTTGTTTATATCATCGTTCCACCAGGTCCCACGGGCGCAGCAGGTAGCGCCAACAACTTGCTCCCAGTTAACGACCCAGCGGCTAGCAATGGCAGGCGTGGCAGCGAGAAGGACAGAGGTTGCGAGTAGAGAGATATGCATGTTATAGGTTGCAGGGTGGTGGGCTTTGAGTGTATAATAATGGGGATAATAACACGTAGTTCAGCAATTCGTAATAGCTAAGCGCAAAAGCAGTTTTTAGAGCTAATTGAGTGTATTGATAATTGTGTATTTTTCTAGTTTAGGTTTGCGGCGTACAAAGGATATAAATACCGCTGTGTGAGCCTCTACTTGAGCTTACAATAACATAGGACATGTCCGGACAGCTCAGAGTTCACATATGTCATTTGACTTTGTGACCCATGCGTATTGCATATTATATTATATATTATGTATTATGTATTATGTATTGTATATTGCGTATTGCGTATTGCGTATTGCATTCTGCTTACTGCATATTGCGTATTGCGTATTCTGTATTGTGTATTGCTATTAACCTAATACTTAAAGTTGTAATAAGGCGCTTAATAAGTATATGGGATTCTATGGATTTGACATATATGGGGTCTTTCTAGCAAGTATCTAACCTGGCCTGATAAGCAGTGCACTATAACAAAGTATAGGTATATATATATATATGTATATATTTTATTTTATAATTTAAGGGTAAGTTAAGGTTAGTTTAGGCTAATTCAGCAGGAATCGGGGCATTTGCATACTTGTCAGCCCGGGTTGGATACTTGCTAGAAAGTCCCTAACTTTACTGTAGATTGGCCTAAAATCTCATAGTCCCCATATCACGGTAATGGTGTTGCTTCCTTCAACTCGCCATCTGTGGGGCCTCGGCCATTGTAATAGAAGGGATCAATGCGATTACATGAACAGCCCAGCGTCTCTATGAACCTTGTAGCGAGTCGCGTGTTCGGAGTTGCGGATGTATTGTATACCAAGATGGGTCATATATTGATCGCGTGGCGCAGCCGCGAGAATGGTTGCACCCACCCCAAATGTTTACATAGGAGTACGGAATGATTATAGCAGCAGTAAAGGTTAGTGCACGCAGCTACATTGAGGATTGCCACCTCTCATATCGCATCCTCGGTGCAACAATCCCCCCCTCCCTTTTTTTAAAACAAAAGGATATAAGAGCAGTTAGTTCATTCCTTGCGGCCAATTTTGAGCCAGTGTCCTCTGCATCACAATAGTAGGCGTGACAAAATGCAGATCAACCCCGTGGCCCGAGGAATTCGGCAGTATCCGCATGCAGTAACAAGTCTTTAACGCATCTCGTTATGAGCTTCTCTAGCGCTTGGTTTCGATTTTTTAATCATAATGTATTTAGAAGAAAATGGCATATAATCTCGGCCCGAAAGATGCGGTCCCCAAAAGGGGTATGCAGATAGACATTATAAATAGAAAGCAAAATAAGCATCCCAATCAACTTCTAACTATTACTGCAAATCACAGTTCAGGTTTAATCACGTATCATCAGATATCGAAAATGCAATCATCCATCAGGACAGTTGGAGTGGTAGGCACCGGTGTTATTGGTGCCAGCTGGACAGCTCTTTTCCTTAGCCGTGGACTGAGGGTCATTGTGTCTGACCCTGCTCCTGGTGCGAAAGACCGTCTTTTTGCATACCTTCAAGATTCATGGCCGATGCTGAAGGAACTTGGTCTCCATGATGATGCATCTATATCCAATTGCACTTTCGTGGGCGAAAGCTTGGGTGATCATTGCAGTGAAGTAGATTTCATCCAAGAGGTATGAGTTTGTTTGAACATGGCTTTCATTTGTCGCTGACGAACTCAAAGAATGCGCCCGAAAGGCCAGATCTAAAGCGAGGTCTCTTGGCTCTCTTAGATGCGAAAGCGAAAAAAGATGTGGTGATAGCTTCTTCTTCATCAGGTATTCCATCGTCGCAATTTATTAGCGAGTGCCAAAATCCAGAACGTGTTCTGATTGGCCACCCGTTCAACCCGCCACACTTGGTATTATTCTGTACATGATTACTCCTTAGATCATAGCTAATTTATGGTGAAGATGCCACTGGTTGAAGTCGTACCACACGCCAAAACCAATTCATACACAGTTGATACTGCTATGTCGTTTTATAAAGCCATGGGCAAAAGCCCTGTCTTAGTAAACCAAGAATGCCCTGGCTTTGTGGCAAATCGACTTCAGGCAGCTCTTGCCAGGGAAGCATACAGCCTCGTTCATCGAGGCATTGTCTCGGCCGAAGCTTGTGGTGAGAGTTTACGACTACCACCCTGAATGAATTAAGCTGACAGAATAATGAGATATCTGCGTTACCACGGGAATCGGCCTTCGATGGGCATTTACGGGTCCTTTTATGACCAATGTTCTCGGCGGAGGGGGAGGAAAAGATGGATTTCATCGACTAATCACTCACCTGGGTCCGGGCATTCGAAAATGGTTAGAAGACATGGATGCTCATACATTCGCTTTCAGCGAGAAGGAAATCCAAGAGTTGGACAAAAGTGTGCTGCACATGTTGGAAGGGACAGACATTGCGAGTGTAGAGAGCCAACGGGACAAAGGTCTTGTCGAGCTCATCAACAGCAAGAAAGCGGCTCCTAGCTTGAGGTAACACCTACCAGAATGCGGTTCTCCAATACTTTCGTATATCCAGATGGATAGTTTCGTACACAGATACTTCTAATCAATCAAGGATTATCCAAAAAAAACTTTCAGCCCATAAGAAAAATATTTTCTCATTCTGCCATTTTATTTTGACTATAGAATTAATGTGTGAGACACGAAAATCGGGCTTCAACCAAGTCTTACAAACAAACCTGATACGCGATGACATTACGCAAGTAAAAGAGATCAAGGTACAGTAAGTAGCAATTTGCGACGCACTCGTCACGCTCCTTTCTCACATGTTTTAGATCAATGAGCAGCTGGCAAGTCAGAGTGAAGCCTGACACTCCTAGAGCCTAACGAGTGTTGAAGGCGCATGATCTGGTGCCGGGTATGCGACTGTCGAGCTCTCCGTGTGCCCCGCACCTCGGCCCGCGGAATGAAACTCTGCTTTAGTCCATCACATTTTCCAAGGGATATCAGCTGCTGTATCAAATTTGTTATTCTTCGGTATATATGGAAGCATGGGAAATCGAGCCGCAGAATTCTAATCCGGATCAGCCGAAGATGAATATTTCTCTCCTTTCCGGCTACAGTTCCCCGACTAAGTACGTCCTCGCCATTCCGCCCTTGTGTGTGTTTTTGATTGCTCACCAATGTATTTAGCGTAGTGGTTCCTTTGTACCTGGAATATTGAGGCCCGCGAGGTAGCCACTGTATAGCTCGTGCGCAAATAAACAAACGGCCCTACCACAATTTCATAACTATACGCAAACAACCAATATCTGAAATCGGGATAAAATGATACATAAAGTAGGTTTAACCAAGAACCAACGGCCGCTGCCACTAGGGCTGATGTGCGTAGGCATCAAATCAGTAGCTACCTCGTACTAAGCTATGGGAACATTCACATTCTTCGAGGTTTTGTCTAAACACGTGGGAAATTTCTACTAATTTGAAAAAGGAAAGAAAAAGCGAGAGACAATTGCCCAAAATTGATGCTAGAGTATCTCTTGAGATGAATCTTTAATGCCAAGTAATGCTGCGGTCATAATAGCAGTGAGGTACAGATGGTGTAGTCCAACGAGGAGTTGCAAAGTCAACCCCCAGCCTAACAACTGGACTGAGCAATTGCATATGTCCCCAATGACTCTTCTCAAACGTTGTCATGATCGGCGAGTCTGGGGCGAAATATTCCGGATAGACCCTCTTCCAACCATTCATCACTACCATGAGCAGCTCCGAAACGTACTGCGAAGGTTCCATACCCTCCCACTGGAAGGTCTTCTCGTTCTGGTGAACCACCTCTGGTGAATATAGCCCAATTTCAGGTAGAAGAGATATCGCATCCGCCGCGACTAGAGAACTGAGCACGCGGTAGGAACCTCCGTTGCGCGTGCGATCACGAAGAGCCATCAAAGCCCCGAGAGCTCCAACAAGTCCCGTAGTCATGTCTGAAATGGGAAGAGGTGGCAGAATACTGGTTCCATCAGTGTAACCAAGAGAACGCCCTGTCACGAAAGAGGCACCAGAGGCCGCATCTCCAATTTGCTGCCATCCAGGCCTCTCGTAGAAAGGACCGTCAGGTCCGTACGCGTTTTCTTCCACGTAAACAATCCCTTTACCTCGTTTGTTGGCCGTCTCGAGGAGGTGGTTCAAACCGTAACCTTTCCTCTCCAAGGAACCTGGCCGGAAGCCTTGGATAAAAATATCCACATCTTGAACAAGCTCCTCCAGCCGAGCTCGATCATCATCCTTTGTGAGGTCGAGATCGATGGTTCGCACTCCAGCATTCAGCGCCAATTGCAGGGCCTATGGTTTACACGAAGTCAGTTCATGGTATAAAGCCCCAAATGGAATTATATCTTACGTTTAGGTCTGGGAGTTTACTACAATTGACGCGAATCACGTCCGCCCCAAATGCAGCCAGCGTAGTTCCAATCACTGGGCCAGCAATGATTCGAACAAGTTCCACAACCTTGATACCTGCCAACGGGCGCTTGTCTCCCGGTAAGACTGGCAAAGGAGTCGGAGGTATAGGTACAGCATGGGACTGACGAGAATAATTGACAATGGGGTGGTTCTGTAGGCGCTTCCCCATCAAAGTCTTGCTCCATCCTTCTGGAGTGTAGCAGATGCTCCCACAAAACCCATTCTTCAACATAATCATCTCCAGCTCGTCTGCGGAAAACTTTTGCACTTGCTCGCGAATAAGGTCATAAGCCTCGTCCAGGGAGTCGCATTTGGTGGCAGGATCAACACCGATGGCTCGGAGGACAGGGTCCGCATCAAGGGACCCATGAAGCTGATACCAAACACCGGGCGTTTTAGTGGGATAAATGGCTGTGGTTCTCAGTCTAAGAGGGCTATCAAAAACACCCTTTTCGAAATCACGATCGAAGATAGAGGACCCCTTGCCTATCTTCACAAGCTCGCTGACATCGTATCCATTCAGTCGAATGGTGAATACAGATCCCAGCCAGATTGCAGCTTGATCGGTATTGATGATGACACTCTGATCTGCCAGCTCTTGGCCGTCACGTTCGGCAATCAGTTCATTCGCTACAACGCCACACATAGCATGAAGTGCAGCGGCAACGACGGGGGCTTTTAGGGGCCCTGGGATTATGGGTTCCTCATGGCCGTGAAATTTGACCGACTCCCACACGTCGCGATTCTTCGTAAAGTTTGGCGTCGCATTAGCAAGAATTTCGAAGACTCGACGTGCATCATCAGGAACAGCAAGAAAGCTCTTGTCGACAAAGGTGCCCGGGCCGTAAATCTCCGGGCAGGGAAGAGTTGTGTGTGTTGCAGGCATTCTAGAAGCCACTTGATTTAGGAGAGCAAGTTGAGGAGAGCAGAGTGCATGGCAGGGTAAATAGAATCGTTCTGTGCTATTTATATTCAGAAATATGTACAACTTTTACCATAGTTCAAACTGCTCTACCAACTCTTCCGTGCTGGAATCTCCGAGGATATTTGCCACCTCCCAACCGATGTCCACTTCAATGCATTTGAAGTGAATTCCGATTTGCTGATGAATATGAAATAACGTAGTATCTCAGGGATGTTCTATTGTGAACAATTAAGCGGCCGAATGTAACTGTGCCTAGTAGCAATGTAAGACCTCGGTCCGCGGAAGACCAAGGCTTTTTTTATTTCCTCAAGCGGGCGGAAGAGTGTAAGGAAATCTAGTGGCCGCCTTATTCGTCACTGATTTCCGCTTTTCTGTTTACCATCCCCAATCTTTCACTGACCGCCCTCTTAAATGTATTGGATGTTTAGTATTGGTATAAAAAGCTTGATATATGAGAGCTTGTTTCTTTTCGCCAGAGGCCTTCTTGCCATTGTAACTGGCCGTACAGATGAAGCTGGCGGATGACTGAATGGGCACCTCATGCAGGAGACTAGTAATTAGGGAGAGAACAACATCAATCATGGGCCCTAGTTTTTTGCCAACAGACATTGACTACCTCCATATCGCATACAGCTCCGTATCTTCCGCGAAGCAATCATGTGGTATTGAAGACTTGCCCACTCGGGTGAAAAGTCTTTCACTTTCTCCACTCATCAGGTTGTTCATAACCTTCTTCACTCGCCCGAAATTCGAGGTCCTCCGAGGTTCGACTTTTCAACAGTATCAAATCCGTGGGCGCTATGTCGGACAGACCAGCTACCGATCACACACTCCCCAGCCGTAGTTACCGTTGCGTTGTTGCCTGTCAGGGCTGCCGACAACGCAAGGTTCGATGCAGCTTGGCCGTTACGGGCAAGCCTTGCATTGGCTGTACGCAAGACCGGGCCGAGTGCATTGTGGTCCCAAAGCAGCGAAGGAAGTGAGTGTGAAATTGTTAATCAGAAATTGACACTATATAGTATTCCTAATTATTATGACTGCAGAGCTCAAAGGACGTACCCACGAGCCAATCGCCGCTATGACCCAGGTCCCAAACGAGGTTCTGATGTTATATGCCATCTTCCGTCTGATCACGAGTCGAATTTTAGTGTAAGCCCTCCTCCCCTCTTCGAATTCAACCGGGTGAAGTAGATCTAACACTCAAAAGATATCTTCAACCCTTGTCGGCGACTCCGGAGAAGGAGAAGGCGGAGTGTGCAATGAAGTTGATGTTGAAACATCGTCGCTGGAACAATCCCAAAATCCCAGACCTACGACTGTTCACACTGAAGATGAAGGTGACATTGAGAGTGAAGAGCAAAGCGGGTTTGAGATTGTGACGGCAGCATTTGGTCAATCTCGAAGGAATGGCCAAGTACCTTTTTACAGTGGTGAGATATTTGACCTCATGACGATCAATGACCTAGCTGATCTATTACATAGGGAGCCAGACGGGACCCGCATACACCTTGGATATTTGTTCGCCAAAGAAGCCATTATCGACACACTTTCTTATTCCATCACGTGCCCGGTCACCTCTCTCTAGCGCGGACCGAAGCTATCTTGAGGCGAAAGGAGTGCTTACGCTTCCCAAAACAAAAAGTTGTGAAAGTCTCCTTCGGGCCTACCTCCACCATGTTCATCCAATTATGCCAGTAATTGAGGTTGATCACATCTTAGAATATCACTACAATGGGAGACTTCACGAGTACAACATCTTGCTACTTTGGAGTATTTTTTCCGCTGCAGTCAATGTGGGTATTCTCAAGTCCACATGATATCATGGAGTGCTAATCAAGTCACAGTTTGTCTCTCCCGACGTATATCAGCAGGAGGGATATAAATCTCGAAAGGAAATGAAAGCTTCAATGTATTCCCGTGCCAAAGTGAGTGAATGATGGTCTTTGGTTAGCTTGAAGGATCGAGATTGCTTGACTATTTGAACACACCCACTAATTCGCTGCATCATACTAGTGCATGTATACCATCAGCGAGGAAACGGACAAAATTATCCTTATCCAATCATCTCTGCTAATGGGATTCTGGATTTCAGAACGTGATGAGTATCTGCAGCCATGGTACTGGACAGGAGCCGCGATCAATCTTTGCCAGATGCTAGGATTGCATCGTAATCCAGACTCTTCGAAATTTAATTGTGTTGTCACGGATCGACAACGGTGCCTGTGGCGCCGGCTTTGGTGGAGCTCATTTTATCGAGACTGCTGGCTTGGGATGAGTTTTGGAAGGCCACTACGAATTAACCTCGTCGATTGTGACGTTCCTATGCCAATAGCCGCCGACCTACTAATTGACGTCGCAGGAATCCCTGAAAGTACATCCGCCGGGTTCCTCCCGAGTGATTTGTCCAGGCTTGCCTCGTACTGGGTGACATTAATCGAACTGAGCAAGCAACTGGGTGCTGTCATTGCCATGAATTATCAATCTCAAAGACCAACACCAACCATCCAACAGTTTGAGTCCGTCGAATCAGAGATTCTCCAAGGCACTTTACCTGGGCAGTACGACTCTGGTCTGACCAATCTCGCACGATTCCATTCATTCCATGTTCATTTGCATTACCAGTAAGTCCCAATACCTCTTATTTAGGGAACATTATTGCTAAGCAGCATGGGAGCAGAACGCTTCTAATCTGTTTGTATCGACCTTATGGATCAAAATCTCCAACCGGCCTCGATGCTGCTGGACAAAAAGATTGGCAGCGTATGATGAGATTGAAAGCTAGTAATGCTGCATCCCAAACGGATAGTATTTTCAATACTCTCGCGGAAGACGGTCTTCTTATATTCGCCGGGCCTATGACGTGAGTATATGTGAATATTTTACTTTGTCATGCATCTTTTCCTGGCTTTGTGCAGTTGACTCAAATAGAATATCTAACATATAACAGACCCTCACTCTTAGCTGCGGCGATGCAAACGCACATGCATTTTTATGAGTCCGCGGATTTACTTACAAAACGCCTAAGGTTCCATAAACTTGAGATGTGCATGGTCATCATGGAAGAACTGCAAAAAATATATACGGTCGCTTCCATTTACCGAGGGATCTTCCTTAAGGCTCTTCAGCAGATTTGTCCCTCATACCAATCAATGATATCTGCTGGTGACCAGACAGCCAACTCAATTGCGGAAAGCAATTCTAATAACAAGAACCACATCGCCAGTGAGGCAGCTCCTGGTCAATCAGCAGCAGAATCTTTCCCTCACACCAACAAGAGCACTTCCTTCGTGAATGATCCAGAATATGGGACTGGGTTTCTTGGAGATTTTATGGGCTCATTAATTGACGGGACTTCAATGTTCAGTTTTGGGGAATTATGGAATACAATCTAACAAATGTAATGATAGATTGTCGGCTAATTTGACTCTCGCATATAACTCTCAACTATTTTCCTTATCGGCTAATGTGAAGATGGACTGGTAAGTCTTTTTTAGGCTAGAGATTTGAGTAAATAAATGCTGGGAAAAAATATCCATACTAATAAAGATCCCATACTCGGGGAAGGGGGAGACGATTATTGTCTTGACTGGAAAGAAGGAGACTCTTCAGAGCCTCATTATAACGGTTAATAGCTTCCGAAAGCGGCATAAAATTCGCTGTGAATAGAGTCTTCTTATTTGCACCGTAATGTATTCCTACTTGAACCGTAGTACTCCACGGCAACAGTCTGATTATATCATGGACGACATGTCCATTACTTTCCCCTCCAAAGAAGTGGAATGCTACACTGGATGACGGGGGGAATCCGCAAGTGACCAAAAAAAAAGGGTCTACCACCTTCACTACGAATCCAGCAGAGACAGTATCACCGCATCATAGGGCCATTAATGTAGTCTTGATCCTCTTCTACCTTTCATTCGGCGCAGCGTCATTCTCATTTAGGTACGATGACAAAGTCATATCTTCCGTCGTCGCAGCAGAATATTTCGCATGTGTTCTTCTCACCTTTCGTGTTCTGTTATGGCTATACGGCTATGGAGAGCAGCATCCTGACTTTTGCCGCAATAGGTGAAGAGATTCCGGGCCCACCCTAACCTAGCCACAGGAGAGTTCGCGCTCATTACGCGTAATCAAGACCTTGTCTTCTCTGCTCCCCTTGTCGGCAGTGTCGTGGGTGGTTTAGCCACAGCACCGCTTAGCCGTCGATCTGGGAGAAAGTGGACTCTTCTAGGATCGTACTGCTTCTCATCGTTGGGTAGTTTTCTACAGCTATTCGTGCTGAACTTGGCCACATTTGTCATTGGTCGATTCTTCACGGACTTCGTCATTGACATTGCATATACCATTGCGCCGCTGTATTTGTACGACACATTGCCCATACAAGATCGAGTCTCTATTTGAAATTGGTATCCACGTGACTCTCCATTGAAGCTTAGCTAGCACGCTTATACTCCTCTTAGCTTACCTGTACTAGGCCTAGGCGTTCTCCGCGAATTAACCTCAAGTGTCCATTGAAATCACCAGGTGTCAACTGACATCTAGCGGTTAACCCCCAGTATCATTTGTTAAAACGCACAGTCGCGCTTTTAAATCCCAGGCGCAATATCATGATTCCCACAACTGCACTCGTCAACTCGCTACCGCGTAATATTCTTGGCAAGAAGCATACACGCGCCGGGAGACCTAAGAGTCGAGGAGGCTGCATTTCGGTACGTTTACCCTGTAGGATTGTCAGTAGGTGAGATTTCCGTTTTCGGTTCAATGGGTTATCCCCCAAGTGCTCCTGAAACTGTGTATCAGGCGGTTACGCAGCGCTGTATCCTTTATTGCCATTATCTCTTGCTTGATAAAACATTTCAGTAGCTTCGTTGACTCACTCGCACTCAAGTGTAAACTGCTGCACAGAAAATGCAACGAAGTGAAGCCGACGTGCAATCAATGCCAGAAGTCCGATCGAATCTGTAACTATGGTCCGCCCAAGGGGAAGCAACCGAGCGGCATTACATTCCAAAAAAGACCGGTTCTTCCCAAACCAGAGATACCCGACGTACTTGCTACAAGAGCTCTCTATTTTCGACCTAGGGCGAGCCCCTTAGAAGCGGATGAAGTCCCATATTTTGACATGTTCAGGGCGCAAGTTCCCCAAGACTTCACATACACTCCATGCACCCTGTTTTGGAACCGTGTAATTCCTAGAGAATCCATGGGAGACGAGTGCGTGCGATGGTGTGTGTTAAGTATTGGGGCTTTAATGCTGGCACTGCGCTCCCAAAACCCTGAGCCCATGGTAAAGCTGCTCGAGGGACGCGCGGACACCATGTATCAGACTGCGATGACATACCATGCCAAAGCCACCATAACGCTCCACACACGGATGCTCAAGAAATTTCACACCATTTCACGTAGGAATGTGTTGATCAACATGGTTTTGCTCTTTCTCTTTGAGCTTCTGATAGGAAACACCAAAGCCGCCGATCAGCTACTGATGAGCAGTGTTGAGCTATTGAAGCAGAAGCAAGACCAACTTGTTGTTGAGATGAACTCGCAACACCATGCACAGGATCTTCACAATTACGTTGCGCCTTCCAACGACGATGGTTGGGACCAAGCTGAACGGATTTTGCCTCGATTTCAAATTTTTCTCAGTCTGACTACTCCCATTTTCCCCTTGCAGACAACGTGCTGGTCTAGGTTACCATCACGCCCTATCCCTGGCAATATGCCGGCTACTGATACCAGTTTCGAAGAATTCGGAGCGATGTGGAATAGCTTCATCACACGGGCTGTTATATTTGTTGTCAAAGCCATACAAGAACAACAAAATGGCGACTACTCAGACGTCTTTGAGATGCTCTCGGACCATCGGACCACCTTCCTTCGACAGTTGCAGCATTGGGAAGTAGCAATTCTACTAAGACTAGAGGCAGAGAAAAATCCCATCAGGTCATGTCTTTTTAACATATTCCATATGGGCCAAAAGGCTGTGTTCATCGTTATGAGCTGCTGTTTCGACTCGTCGGAGATGTCATACGATCAGTTCAACTCTTTGTTCCGGGAAATTATCTCCATGGCCTGCTCCTTTGAAGGTGCATCGAGGCGCTTTTCGCAAATCGAAACTGCTCTAGACATTTATACTCTCCCAGTATTAAATTTCGTGTCGCAAAAATGCAGAGACACAGCCATCCGCTCAGAAGCCCTAGACAGTTTTGATAAGATGACATTGTTAACGCGTAACTGGGATGTCAAGGCTAGTTCGCTGGCTAGACGTCAGCTTATGGCTTTGGAAGAGGAGTATCGGGACGCTTCGGGGTATATTCCGGCGAGCGGTCGATATGTGTGGACTCGTGCATCGTGGAATCATAATTATTCGAAGCTGCACATTGTATTTGCCGGCGTTATCTCTGATGAAAACGGAATACGAAAAGAAAGACATCTAAACATTTCTCGCCTAACGTTTGAAGAGCAGGGTAGATAGAGGATGTACGGCACAGTCAAACGGTCATCTTGCCCTCAGTCAATAAGTTCAACCCCAACTGTCAAAGCAATTTGATCTATCTACGGTTTCAGGTGTTACTACTATATTGCCACAATAACACATCCTCTTCACCTTGGTAGCTTGTACAATGTTCTGATCCCGTTTCTTACAAGAGATTTGGTTTGGCCTGTTTTGTGAATCTCAGATTGGTTGGGAATACGCACTTCCTGAAATGGTTAGAGGCTCTACTTTTTATCCTGTTAAACATCGTAACTAGTACCACTTGATATTAGTGCTCTCCATTGGTGCAACCGCCTCGTTGTGCATGACTGCATTTGCTATTGTTGTTGACAGAGGAGCGACCGCCGACAATGAAGCAAGTCTGCTCATGCGCCATATATTCTAGGTTAAGCATGCTTGCTCTTCTTGTATTCGCTTTATGTAGATATCTCATATTCCTTTTTTCTTTTGAAAAACAAACAAAAAAACAGAATAAAGATTCGTTATACATTTTACCGGCATTAGAGAGACAAGGATAGCTAGAAGCATTCACAGTCTGGTGTCCTTCGCGACGAGGATAAACTGTCTTCGACAGTCAACGCAAATCATTTAGCAATACTTCAACTTGCAAGCTTTTGCTGTAAGCTTACCAGCAACGTATAAGTGCTGACTACGGAGCAGACAGTTTCTGATGGTTGGGGGG
>NW_026946458.1:0-48050 GCF_033847375.1 Trichoderma aggressivum f. europaeum | reverse complement strand
TTTTATTTTTTTTTTTTTTGTTTTTGGAAGCCCCCCCCCCCCCCCCCCCCCCCCTTTTTTTTTTTTTTCAACTCTCTATTTCCTCTGTTCATGGAGGGGTATTCTGTTTACGTTTTTCATTTTTATAAATGCCATGATATGAGCATTTTTTACATGGGATGATGGACAATGAGCTGCGGATTATTATTATATCACTGGCTGATTATGGTGAAGCCTGGTGGCTGCAGTAGAAGATCCGAGGGGTTCGCAATGACCCAACCAGATAGACAGATGGGCGAGATGTATGAATGCTCGCACAATTTTACAGTGCATTTTTGATTATCCTCCTCCTTTTTTTTCTTTTTTTTTCTTCACGCTGGCCCATGATTGTTTCTTTGTGTTTTGTCTATTATTGGTTCATTTCGTCTTTCTTTTTTGTATATTCATTGCTTTTTATAATTTTTAGTCCCTCCACTCGACATATACATCGTCCGTTCGGAAGCGCTGCGTGCACACGCTCTCTTCAAGCGAAGTGCGGAAACCCGTTCGATACGCCAACAGCCCCGCATGCGCAATCATGATGCCGTTGTCGATGCAGAATCTCTCGTCCATGGCAAAGACGCTGCCGCCTCGCTCCTTGGCCATGCTCGCAATCATGTCCTGCAGCCGCTCGTTGCAGCCCACGCCGCCGACGATGAGGACCTCGCTGCTGCCCACGTGGGCCATGGCTCGCTCCGTGATCTCGACCAGCATGGCGAAGATGGTCTCCTGCAGGGAGAAGCACAGGTCTTCGGTGGTGAAGCCCGCGCCTTCGGGGCCGAGCTGGAGGAGCTGCGCGGCCAGGGCCTCTGCGCTGGCGAGGATGCCCGAGAAGGAGCAGTCCATGCCCTTGACGACGTAGGGGAGGTCGAGCAGCTTGGTGCCCTTCTTGGCCAGCTGCTCGATGTTGTAGCCCGGCGCCGGGTCGTTGCTGATGTTGAGGACGCGGGCGAAGCGGTCGAGACAGTTGCCCACGGCGATGTCGAGCGTCTCGCCAAAGATGCGGTAGCGCTTCTCGGCGTAGGCAATCACCTGCGAGTTGCCGCCGCTGACGTAGAGCACGACGGGGTTGTCGGCGCCCGTCACATCACGGCCCATCTCGATGTGTCCCACGCAATGGTTGACGCCCACCAGCGGCTTGTCCCACAGCAAGGCCAGGGTGCGGGCTCCGATGGCGACGCTGGTCAGCGGAGCGCCCATGCCGGGGCCCTGAGTGAAGCAGACGCAGTCGACGTCGGCCGGCGTGATGCCGGCCTCGGCAATGGCGCGGCGCGCGAGGGCGACGAACTCGGTGCGGTGGTGCAGCGCCGTGTCTTTGGGGAGGAAGCCCGTGCCTGGGGGGGAGATGAAGGTGTGCCGCAGGTTGGAGAGGATGGTGGTCGAGGTTGTGGTGTGGCGGATGAGGCCGATGCCGAGCTTGTTGGCGGAGCCTTCGCACCCGAGGGCGATCCATGAGGATTTGGAGGTCGCTGCGGCCATGTCTGATGTAGCTGAGGATGTGGATGTGGATGTGGATGTAGATGTAGAGATGTTGGAGGCGGGTGTGATGGATATAGAGTCGGAGGTTGGGAGATGCGACACTGGAGAGGCGACGCTGGCGGCGGCCATGCTGGGCGACTTGGAGAGCCGAGATGATTCTCAGCGGCCTTATGTGGGAGCTGAAGCAGTTGGCGACACTGCGCTACGTTTGCGCCCGGCCGGCGATGCTCTCGATGTGCCGGGATGTTGGTGACTCTTTTCACGAGGTGGGGGGTTTAGATATCGCTATATAGAGGCCGTTTGTCTTGGTGGCTCTCTTATAGAAGTGAAGCAGTTCTCAAACGGGAAACGGCAAGATGGGGTTTTATCAAGGTACAGAACCTCGAAATAAAATAGAATAATAAATCTCTGGATGTTTCCCTAGCAAACGATGGATGATGAAGCAATTCACATTCCCGAGAAGAAGAAAAAAAAATGGAGGGGTTCAGCTCGTTGCAGCGTAGCAGTTGGCCAGAAACAGAAAATAGCGGGGCGCCGCCAATGGCTCGCTCACTTGCAGTTGCGGCAAGCATCCTTCCCTTTTTGCGGTTGATTGTGCTCGTTACGCTCCTTCCCAATTTCTGTATCTCTGCCGTTTCAAAGCCTGCCTCCGCCGGCTTATGTAAGATTGCGATGCTCTGGTTAAAGTTTTACTTGTATTCCGTAATCTCTCCTCTCTGCTCCTCTTGTAGAGCCTCATGTTCCTCCATTCAACAAAGTACTACTACCGACATCGCGCTGCCCTTCCCCCCGAGGCACCTGGTATTACTACTACGAGTACGGAGCACAACTACTGGGATTGCGAGACTCGGCGGCCCTGTCGGCAAATCCCCTTTAGCGCTCCCAGGCCTCGCCGTGTCATCAAGCACCCTCGCACTAAAGCGCTGCTCTTCCCTGGCCTGGACCTGGCCCGCTTCGTCCCTGTACCACCACAGCATGTACTCTTGCGGTGCGCCTTTTACTCGGCCAATACCTGCCTGCCTGGTACTACCATGTCCCCCGTTGAGTGCGTGCTTCTGCCGCCTGTGTGGGCGGAAATCCCCCAAAAATCCACTTGCAGCCGTTCCCGCGGTCCACATCGACCACTCACTTTCTTTCCCCTCGACTTTTTTCCTTTACCCTCTAGCTGGGAGCAGGAAAAAAAAACACACACACCAAAGTACAAGAAGGAAAATCCAACCCATCCAGGTCGCTGCTCCGTTGCGAAAATCTCTCCTGATGGGACACTGGCCATGAGACATTGGCTGCTTTGCGTTCCGGTTTGTCGTGCCCTTGGCTGCAAGGCAGAATCCCCCTTTGAACCTGATTGTGTGTCGGCGCCTTTGCCTACTTCTCTTTCGTCAGCCCACAGCTAACGGCAGCCTCGCAGCAGACAAGAGTCAAGATGAGGACGAGACACGGAGCTTCTGTTGTCAGCCATGGCCAGCCTCCAGCTTCCAACGGCCTGCTACCGAATGCTGTCGAAGCCATGGCGATCTCGACCGTACATCAGAACCGGGCGAGCTCACGTTGCGCAGCCTGCTTCCCCTCACGTCATCCGCCCTGGTCACCGTGAGGTGAGACCAGGCTGCGTCACGACACCCGCCTTGCGGAAAAGCTCGCACAAAAAGGACAAGCTCTTCCATCGCCGGCTCATATACACCTCATCACGCGAATTGGATGGCACACGAAGAAATATTTCTCTCTGGTCAAGGCCAGCTCGGGGTTTCGTATGATTTTTTTTTTTTACTTCATTTGCTCCCGTTGGGGGGGCTTCTTCCTCTTCTAATCCTAAAGCACCGACCCCAACTCCCAACTCCTTGCAATGCCTTGACCAAGGCTAAGGTTACTATACATCGGTCGATTCGATCCACCTCGAAAATGTCCTTCCTCCTCCCAAACCTCCCCCCGTCCTGTCCGCTCCTGAGAGCCCTTCAATGCTAGCGTGATTGGAGAAAAAAAAGAGAGCTGCAAAATTATATACACCTCCACACACCCATACTCATACAGGGATGCAGTACCAGATTCATCGGGGAGAGGGAGGTTTCTTTATGATGCCGCCTGCGCCTGTTGGACTGCAGGAGGATGCGGTGCTTGTGGCTGCTGTTGCGGTTGCGGCGGCGGCGGTAGCACCCGGTTTCCATTTGCTACGCCGTTTACCGCTTCTGGAGGGGCCGTTGGCCTCGCCCGGAAGATATATGGGCTGAGAGGGATGGTAGCCCTAAACTTCAGCGCTCTTGTGTCAAAGGGATCAACCTCATATACGGGAGGTTCATCGTCCTCATCGTCAGAGTCATACTTCCACCGGTCCGAGTACTCGTACGCGTCTGCCCGAGAAGGAGTCGAAAGACCTCTTCGATCGATCCAGAGCCGTTGGAGTCGGCCGATACGGCGTCGGAACGCCGGCTGGTTAGTTTGTGGTGTCTCGTCAACGTCTGAACCACGAAACTGGAATACTGGCAGCTCTAGCTTGTCCAGTTGCATAGGCTCAGGTACGTCGTCGACATCCATTGACTCCGAAGACGTTGACGCCGGCGGCGTCATTAAGTATTGCGTCTTTGCCGGTCTGAACTTGAGCTCCATACCCAATGCCTTTACCGGCGAAAGGGGATCTCGAGTGAGATCAATATGATTCTGGTTCCACCTCCGATGATTCTGCACCTTAGTCTCAATCTCATTACGGAGCTCATTTTCCTTCTCAGCAAGCTGGTCAGAAAGCAGCACAAGATCCTGTTCGTGGGCGCGTCCATCGGGCCGTACCGGCACCCGGACCTGTGTCGCAGGTCGCTGGGCTCCGGCAGCTTCTACAGGCTTTCGCTTCTGAGACTGTGTAGTTGCCATCGTGTCAGTGCCAAGTGGCATTATACATATCGAGGGCCAAGCTGGCCTGGGTTCAAAACATACCTTTTGGTTGACTAGGTCTTCGTCGTCGCCCTTGATGCCTAGTTTTGTCTTGATCTGCTTTAGTCGAGCCCTTTCTTCGAAAATAGCCCGATCCATTTGCAACAAATCTCGTTTCATCATCTCTCGCTCGTATGCGAACAGTATAAGCTGGCGGCCATCCTCGAGCTCGCGACGGAAACGCTTGAGCGTCTCGGCGATCTTGGTGTCCCTGGACCTTGTTTTCCTTGTCTGCCTGACCTCCCGCCGTCTGAAGCAGACGTATGGGTCGGTGTCATCAGTCTCTTGATGTGTTTCAAACTTGATGGTTGGATGCAGTGGTTTGTTTCCTTCCTCCTGCCGCTTGGACTTCCAGTACTCATATATCTGCTTGGCGTGCTGCAATATGGATGCAGAACCAAGCTGATTGAGACCGGGCACCATCATATCATAGCTGACAACAGTATTGTCGACTGATGCAAATGGCGTTTGCTCCGTTGCGGTGTCTTCAAACACCTCCATGATGCGTTCGAAGTCATCCTCGCTGAGCAACCCAGCGGCGGGAGGACTACTATTATATGATTTGAGAAATTCATTGTCATCAGCTGTCATGTCATATTGACAGCTAATGCATTCCTCCACTGTCTGAGAAAATCGGATATAAGAGGAAGGTTTGTGAAATGATGCGGGATAGAGGCCATCATAGCTGATGTCGCTTTCTTGCGGTGGAGGCACAGGAATTTCTTGATCATTGCTTGTGCCCGCCTCTTTTAGAATGGATTGAAGATGGTATTCCTACAAGAGAAAGAAAGAAGAAGAAGAGAACAAGTCAGTATATATTACTTTTGAAGAAAGAAAAAAAGGACGAAGAAAAAAAGCGATGAAGAAAAGATGAAAGAAAAGGAGAAATATGATGACGGAAGAAAAAAAGAATGAAATTGAATAATGTGAAAAAAGAGAGGATTGATCAAATACTAGAGTGAGATACATGAGGATGGAAGATGCCATCACATATGCAGCACTCCGTATATGCCATCTCGACTTATGTACGCTGGTAGGCAAAATACAAGGCAGAGAGAGAGGTAAGGCAAGGAGACAGCACGTGACGATACACGTGATATCAGAAGTTGCGGTGGCGTGGATATGGAGAGAAAAGGACTCACATTTTCCTCAGTCTGGTCGACTCCAGTCGCGATTTGCGACTCGGTAAGGAGTGATTCATACTCGGTAGCATCGATCTGATCCTCTCTGAGCACGGGAAGAGTGGTTTTGACCGTCAACTTCTTGACTCGGACTTTGCGGGATGACATGTTGCCAGGGTGGTGAAGGACGGCAGAAAGCCAGCGGAAAATCCGCAAAAAAAAGAGATCAAGTCATAAATCGAGACGTCCGCAGTCGCCTGTTGATAACAGATGGGCGATTTAGGGGGCGTGGTTTGGGTTTTTTGATGACTGAATGCTCGCGTTCGATGAGGTGACGTTGAGGTTGTTTTGCCGCGCGAAGATTTTTCACTGGTGCAAAGCCTGGAAATTTGCGGCTGTTTGATGGCGAGCGCTGGTCCGCCCCAAAGTCACGGCGCCATAGTGTTTGGCGGGCGCAGGTACATGTGGGCGCTCGGGCCACCCCCTCCTTTTGGCTTCTCTCCCTCTCCCCTGAAGTCGCCAAAAAAAAAAACAGTGGGCGGTGGTGCCTATGGGCCATTGGCACACTGGGCGAGTCGCGCCTCTGGTTGGCTGGGCGGCGGGACCCAAAGGAGCCCAAAACGCGCCCAGGCAGCCCGGGGATGAGCCGAAAGCGGGCATGGCGGACTTTTGCTTTCTTGCTGTCTTTTTAGGTAAGCAGCCGAGCACCGGTACAAAGAAGCTGTGACGCTTCCGTGCTGCTTCTACATGTACATACTTGGACGGCTTCATGCATTGGCTCCATCACAAGTGTGGTCTGTTAATGCATGTGACGGACCAGCACCTCGGTTTGTTTTAGTACTTGGGACCAAATGCCATATGCGTGACAGTCGAATTGTAAGACTTGCATGCCGTTTATCTGTCATAAGCTTCAGCCACGATGTAAAATACGCATAAAGTTCTGCCATTGAGCTTATAGTTGCCCCAGCTCGATCTTGCCGAACGACACCACGATGAATGTCCTTTATTTATTTGCCATGAAATCATCTGCAGCATCTAAAATTAGACGAGATAACATCCACTAAACAGCCTTTTGAAGGTTTTGGCAATATTCTTCTTTTCTTCTTTATAGCAGGGCTGAATGGATTGTTGTTTCTGCCAAGCAGCAGCAGCAATAAGGCTCCAGCTTACATACTCGTTGTAGAAGCAATCTCAGAGGACGTGGTCCGTGCACATGACCAGCTACCCCTCTAGGAGAATGCGGCCTTGTACTCGTACAATGAATAATACAAGCCTTACACCTCCAAAGACGCAGAACGACATTCATGGCCGCCGATACATGACCGCTACATAACCACAACCAACCACCAACTGTCCGCTGCATTTCCTCCTCAAGCACCATTTTTTATCGAGACATCGCTAGCGCAAGAGTCGCTGCGCCTGCAATATGGGCAACACCACAAGTACCGTGCTGGACAATATTGTCCAAGGGTCCAACTGTAGGCTGCCGCCTCCCCCTAAGAGCACTTGAGCTCAAGCTCCTCGGCCTCATGCGCTAATACCATGTCGCGTAGTTGATAGAGAGGAGGTCGATCGGTTAAGGAAACGGTTCATGAAACTCGACAAGGTACGATTGAACAAGGAGACTCGGCGCAGAGCATCACGGCTGACTGCTTGGCTGGGCTGCTGCCGCCGCTTTCTCAACAAGAGACGATGCAAGACGGGACAAGACAGGACAAGATACGAGGCTAACTGATATTCAACTATAGGATAATTCTGGTACAATCGAACGAGACGAGTTTCTTAGCCTCCCCCAAATCTCCTCCAACCCGCTTGCGACACGGTTCGGTCTACCCCCTTTCACATCTTCCCCCGCGATATTATACACCGCTCGCACTACCACCTTCCCCCTTTCATAGGATTCAACACCACTAACATGAATGGTTTTTTTCAGCATGATCGCCATCTTCGACGAGGACGGCGGCGGCGATGTCGACTTCCAGGAGTTCGTGTCGGGCCTCAGCGCCTTCAGCAGCAAGGGCAACAAGGAGCAGAAGCTGCAGTTCGCCTTCAAGGTGTACGACATTGACCGCGATGGCTACATCAGCAACGGCGAGCTCTTCATCGTGCTCAAGATGATGGTGGGCAGCAACTTGAAGGACCAGCAGCTGCAGCAGATTGTCGACAAGACGATAATGGAGGCGGACCTGGACAAGGACGGCAAGATTAGCTTTGAGGAGTTTACCAAGATGGTGGAGAATACGGATGTGAGCATGAGCATGACTCTAGGTGCGTTTTTTTTCCCCCAATTTTCCGTCTTCTCTTTTTGCTTCCCCGTATCTTCTTGTTCTTCAGGCGATGTGCTAACTGGCTGGCGATGTAGACCAATTCTAAGCGTCCGTGGGAGAGGAGAAAAAAGGGGCAGCGTTGGGTCTCGGGCAGACAGCGCGCCGAGAGCGAATACTTGTGGATAATGGAATACAGCAGTTATGATAATGAATATCTACATTCGATTTCTTCAACTATCCATGTGTACAGGCTTTCCTTGGTCAAAGACATGTACCCCCAACGGGAAACGATGAGCACGCGTGCTTCCCATTGGGACTTGACTGCAGCCAATCTACGGCAAAACACAGTACATTATTCGTTCGTGAAAGAAGGTATAGCTGTTACGAGCATAGGTGACTCCTCCCCAAATCCGAAAAAGGAGAGACATTGACTTTGGAGCCCTCCACCAGACCGCTCTGCGTCTTGTGTCTCACAGCGGTTTTTTTTTTGGGCGAATTAGTGGTGCAATGTGGGAAACTTTTTGATGCCAATCAAGGTGTCCCACACGTGAGCCTATTTCTATCTAGTTGAACATGGGTGACTCAAGAAGTTGGGAGATTGGCAATGTTTGGTGTTACGGCCGAGACAAAGTTGGGCGCGGGAATACTTCTTGACGGCTTGGACGAAATGGGATTTTGGTTTTGAGGTCGGTGTCACTGGGCACAGGCTAGCTGTTTGCTTAACCGCGGCGTACCACTTGTTATTATTTCTTGGTGTCTTCTATTTCGGTCTACTTTGGCTTTGGAAGAAAGGGGTGATACTTGGATGAGGCTTCTCGAGCGTCTGTGGAGCGACTTGCTGTTTTGGTAGTTTGTTGGCAGCAGAACTTGATCCAGCCATGATGAGTATTGAGGTTCTTGCAGGAAACTCGACACTGAGGACACTCATAGAGAATCTAGAGGCTACTGATGGTTTTGTCTCAGTCTCGTCAGGTCTCATTACCGAAAGATTTGAGATACTATAATATAGCTCAAGTTCATCTACCCAAGTACCAAGTTCATCTCACATAGTCTAAGATATAGCTCATGTGCTACTTCTATCATGTTGAATTGCCAATGAGAACATTGTTGCAACTTGGCAATGCAATTCCCCCTTTCCTCCTTGATTTCTTCTTTTCTGCTCTTTAGTCACTGTGAGGGCATCTCACCCTTTTTCTTCATCGCTGTATACCTTAGGTACTGCCCCAGTATCATGTGATGAGAATACCTGGTGTCCGAGCTCTTTAGCACAGCCACTCTCCAGAGGACCTTCCTTCTCTTCTGTCTATCGTCATCACCTCTTTCCATCTGCTATTCCTTATCTCCTTCCCTCTCCCAGGTGATTCTAGTAAAGTACTAACTTAGTAAGCTACTGGGTATCAGCCAAGGAATATAACGTACATCTATACCTCAGGTGACAACGACACGCCTCTCCTTCTTTTCCCCCTTTTCATCAACACTTTCTCTCCTCATCCACTCAATCCACCCAGCTCAGTGCTTTAGCTTGCCAAACTTCTCTCCTTCAACTTTGTCTACACATTCGTCACAGCTAGGTATCTAGTGATATGCAATAATCCATCGGCAGTGCTACCAGGTAGTTCCTTGTCCTCCCACTGCCCTAGCAGCAGCCAGCTGGATCTGGGGGATCATCGCCTTGTCCCACTGCTGGCAGCAGACGCTCTCCCTGCTCCGTTACCCCTGCACAAAACTGCCGTCACATGCAGTCTACAGAGGTCAGATCAAATTACGCCAAATCGGAAATCGACCTCTGACGAGCTACTACGCCTCGGCAACAGCTCTCAAACAGACCACAGCCGGGTTTAAGATGACGTCTCATACGCTTGTCCACGATATCCCCGGCGAGCAGACGGATGTTGACTACAGCAGGACACCGGCTAGAAACAAATCAGCCCCAAACCGGGCGAGTTGCCATCATGGCCGGAGACAAAGTTCCTTTTCACCCCTGGCTTCTGGCATCTGACTAGCCTTGGCGAAGATAAAAGCAATAATCGTTGGTTGGTTACATGTAACCCAACTGAGACACCATGGTGAGTATTACCCTCGGCGTATTCTGCAATACGCCCGTCACTATACACCAACCAAACGCAGGTGACTCCGCGGTGGCTTCTCTTGTCGCCTCATCAATGTGTTGGCTGTGAGGCTGCCTGCCAAGCACTTCCGTGTATGCAGCTAGCAGCCTGTGTTTATGAGTTCACCCACAACTGCCGATAGCCCCGGCTGAAAGCCCAGATGAGGGCCCAGATGATGGGCGGCGTCGTGACAGGGCCAGGGGAATGTCCTAATTACCTCCCCGCTAGACGCTTCAGCCGGTAAGCCGCACGCTTGCTCCGACGTCAAAATCTCAGCAGCACATTTAACGTTACCCCATGAAACGCTAGCACCAGCTGCTCCCCTGATTCTAGCCCCCAGCCCCCGTCCGTCTCACTTGGGGGCTGCAGCCGCGTTGGCTTTCCAATTGCCATGTGAACGATGGGAGTGGATGGGAATTTGTCATGCGGACTCCCGCAGGCTTCCGGGAGTCATATCCGGGACAAGCCGGTTTCGGGACCGGGCTTATCCCCGACGGGAATCTTACCTGTCTGGATGCATGACAAACAGAGTCGCTCTGGCACAAACACGAGAGACGTCATCTGCCATCGTTCATCGCCCTACCCGGCTGCTACGGTCAAGGGGCCCTTGGATAATTCGACGGATGACGGATGACGGATGACCATCTGATATAAGCGGCCGTTCTCGACTACAAGACATTTATGTTTGCCCCATGCCACAAAAGTCCCAACGGGATTACACAACAAACTTGTAAGATACACAGCCTCGTGTTTCAATCACAGGCTTCAACCTCTTCAAAGTCTGCCCCTCTAGACTGTTTGCTATGTACCTAGTCATCAGCAACTTGTGTGCCACTTCCAGCCCGCTGATGCTGCCCTTGAGGGCTCGAAACCGCTATAATCTAACCAATCGTCTAAACATGATACACTTAATATGTGAACAGACAAAACAAGAACTTTTAGTGGGAATCTTGCACAGGTCCCTCGTTATTGTTCGACTCGGGGTGATGAAGATTAGGAAAAAAGAAGAAGAAGGAAAAAGACAAGGAAAAAGCAACAGAAAAAGCAGAGAAGCAATCGCCGGTCTCACATCTTTGCCCGAAAGTCCATCATCCAACGCCGCCTGTCTAAAACATTCGGTCCTCGCAGGCTTTTGCCCGCTCCCGCCGTTGTCCTGCCCATGTTGTCTACCAAAAATACCCGTCCAGTTCCCACACTGTCGTACCAAATTCGCCAGAAATCCGCTTGCCTAGGAGCCGCACCCCCAATAATGACATGGCATTCCTTACCATGCTATGCCCGTGTGTGTTGCATCGTCGTGTTTGTAGGTGCCTCTTTGGAATGTTTGTGTGTCCGTGTATAGGCCAAGTTTGCCAGCCCATCCAAGCGTAGCTGGCAAAAAGAGTATTCAGACATATCACTTGATACGCTGTGCCACTGGCCTCTCCCCCCTTGCGCCCTACTAGACACAGGCCTAATCCAAGAGACATGCATCAGCCCCTCCGAGAAAAGAAAAAAAAGCCCCAATATCCATCCGTCCGTCCATCCATCCCGTAACCCATAAGACCCAGTTATGAAACCTTTCTCCATGTTATTCCTCCCCGATCAACCTTGTTAATATTCGTATTTTCGCTGTTGGAGAGGCCGTGTCGAAAGTTCCCATCGTATAATGTACACTTCCCAAGCCGCTGGAAATGCAAGGGTAATAGCAACAAAAAAAAAGAAGAAGAAAAGACAGCAAACAAAAAATTGGAAAGCAAGTGAACAGCCGGTTTTCTCGCTCTGGCATAGAAGTAGCCGATACATCTTCATCGTTCATATGCGTAGTAGTAATCCGCATCGTATGCAAATGTCGATCAGCGAGATCCTCCACTTGTGCCAGCGGCCGCTTCGAGGGAGTCGTAGAGATCGAGACATTCTTCAAGAACTAGATGGTCGATTAGCACATCTTTTTACCAACAACAAGGGAAAAGGAGACGGCCATACCTGTCTCGATTCGGTCCTCCCACACGCCGTACTGATAATCAACTAAACCATGGCTCTCGATACCATCGCAAAGCCGAACAAGCTCGTCGCCCATTTTCTTTATTGTGTCCTGCGACATGACCTGCTGTGATCTCGACAGCTGCTGACCTGATGACATGATTTCTTTTTGTCGAAAGCAGAGGGCTAACCACGCGTGGTTAAAGTCGTTCCACAGTTTTATTCTCTCGGCGTGAAGGCTGGCGTCATCTTGGCTGAGCCCTGTTCTGCATGTAAGCACAACGACAAGTTTACCCATCTTGCTTCTCTTCATACCTAATTCTGCCACTTGCGTGAGCAACCACCCAGAGATGTTGAGAAGGGTTTCGGCGGCTCTCTCCAACGAAACAGATGATATGTCCTGAAAAACGGATCCTAGTTGTCGTTGGTAGTTTTGCCACTTCTCTTGAAGCCCAGACGTAGCATAGTCTTGCCCTTCTCCCATGGCGGAATCCGCGGCTCCTGATGTCTGCTGCATGGCGCCTGTACCAGGCATGCTGCCCGCGTAACTCATGGATTGGCCCTGCTGATATACTCCAGCTGATGCGCTGCCCCCCTGGCCCGGGTGCTGCATGCTTGCTGCTGCCGCGCTCCCTGCTTCGGGATTAAAGTATGCTGAGGTGACATCCGGTGCCATCATCTGCATTGCTGCCTGCTGCCGTTGCCCGAATTGTTGAGCGTCATAGACTGGAGTTTGCGTGTTCGGCTGAGGCACGTTGTACATCATCATACCCGTGTTGTAGCCCCCGAAACCCTGAGTTTGTGGCCTCGAATCGGCGCCGTATTCCGACCCGTACGCCATACCCGTCGTTGGCATGTTTGTCGGCGTTGAAAATGCGGCCGCGGGTTCTTGGTAATATGTACTATATGTCGGCGCACCCCCCAAGCCTCTTGGAGTTGAAGACGATGCAAGGGGCGCCGTTCGATAGCGCTCAGAGGAACCGCCTACAGAGCCCTGAACTGAGTATCTTTGTGCAGGAGGGTGATGGGTAGGCGGGTCATTCTGCCTCCTATGTTGGTTGGGGTTGTCCATGCCCCGATGGGCCTTGTCGTAAGAAGCCTCTCGATGCGCCGGGGAGGCAGTGCTGTTGGAGAACGATCGTATAGAGTCAAGATGGGTACCTTCCTAGGCGTACCGATCGCAGGGTTTAAACGAATGGCTTTTTGTTTTTGCTTTTTTTAACGAAAGTATGGTGAACGAAACGAGCGGTGCGAATCGATAAATGTGTGTGGGCAGCTACTGGAAAGTGGTGGGTGGGCGTCTGGATCAAATCTGCTAACACGATGATCCTATAACAGGTTGCAGCTGGAGACGTTAAACACTCAAAACGAGAGAAAAGGTAAGCTAGGCGGACAAGTCGAGAGACCGATGTCATAGCCTGTTTGCAAAGCTCATCAAGCCTCGAGAGCCGACTCCTCCAACAATAGCAGGGAAAAGATGTGAGATTTTTTCCCCCCGGCTCGACGAGGTGCTGTGACGAATACAAAGACGGCTACTCGTACCCTCTGGCAAACTCGCAAATTCTCAATGGCGGGTTTGCGGAGCCAACGGCCTAGTTCATCATGCCCCAAATGGCAATACGTCAGGGACCGGGCGCCAGAGAGGCGTAGGCTTGGTAGGTTCCACCAGCTCGACCTAGTCTGAGACTCCGGGACACACCGGCTGCCTGCGTAAAGGATGTTAGGTTAATCACAGCAGGTTGTTGGAGGGCTGAAAGGCTTGGAATCAAGCCGTGACGGTTCAAGGTGGGAATTCCTTGGGCAGGTTTTGGGGAAGACGGCTTGTTATCCTCTTTGTAATATTAGATGCTTACCCTTTCTAAATCTGACAGAGTGGGTTGCCAGGAAATAGCACAAGGAAGCCAATGGCCGAAGTAGGGGAAGCCTAGGCCAAATGAGAGATTGGCAAGGGCAGAGCCGTTGCCAATCAGATGATGTATGTGGGCGTGGGAAGTGTGACTATGCAAGAGTTGATAACGATGGTGAGGACGCAAACTTGGTTGAGATCCCAAAACAGCGGGGATAAGACCGAGAAACTAGTGGTGATACTAGATGATTAAATCGATGGAGCCCTTGCTGGAGACCAACGAGTGACTGGCGTTGGAGGAATCATCGGGTCTTATACCGAGGGGGGAACTAGTTGGCAAAACCGTCTGCTCCAAGATCCACGCTAATAAAAATGAGGGAGAACGAGAGAGAACGAGGTAGAGGAGAGAGAAGGAGGAGGAGGAGGCAAAAAGGCACAGATAGAGGTAGAGGCGTGTACTCCCTCCCTAGGAGGCAGTATACCATGTCGCCGGTGGGTGTGTGGGAGGACGGAGGACGGAGGACGGAGTACAAGAAAAAGGGATGTCAGCCGTATGCAGTCCAAGTGTGCCGTCTAGGGGTCCAGACAATGTGCGGCAAGTCATAAATGCAAAAGCAGGGCTGCTTGTCAGTAGCGAAAGGTGGAAGCCACATTGGCCAAGATGCGCTTGGTATGACCCGGGGTGCTGGGCATACCGTCGTATTCTGTACCTTGCGTTGGCCCTAGAAGAACTTGGGGCGATACAGCCGGTAGGCTGTCACTAGTCTGCAAGGCTAGAGGTGAGAGTTTGAATTGTCGATTTGGTATTATTTGGGATCTGCATGTGGCCACCCCCTGGTCATCCGGGACGGCGGAAAAGAGGCTTCGTTGGAGAAGGACAGGCCAGGGGTGGCCCCTTGATGGGTCACAAAAGAAAGAAACCAGAGAGGTAACAGTGAAGGAACCGCGCGCGGTGCTTTTCTTCTTTGTACACAGTACGCATAGGGACAGCCCACAAACTAACAGTGCGTACGAGTACTCGTAGATGTCGCTTCTAGGCTCGCGATTGGACAAAATGCTCAAGCGAAAAACTCAGACTTGCTCCGAGTGGAAACAACGAAGTCGAGGTGCTCTCCGCCAGAGACCACATACACGAAACAGAGTGGATTCGCATCTTGACTTAGTGGATAGGCGCGGCGATGATTTGGGCTTGGCAGCATGCTTCGGCACTCTCGTCTTTTGGCCTAACAGACTCCTGTGAACAAGGTCCATTCCCGTCGTCTGGAGCATGAAGCAATGCCTGTCGGAACGCAACCCGCCAACCAGGTACGAGTATTAGTTGATGAGCCGGTACTTGGGCGCGGCGAATACCGTAAGCAAGTAGGAGCGGCACATTCCTTCTGCTTGCGCCAATCCATCAATGGCTGTAGAGATGGCTGCGGATGTAGCAAGCGTGTCATTTCCATGCATGCAGCATCAGTAGCTGTGGCCCTTTTTTTTTTCAGACGAATGAGCATTGCAGGCAGGGCAGGGCGGAAAATAGAAACGGCAAGTCAACGCATGACAGCACCAGCCTGGGGTTTTTGCATGAATAAGGGCGTCTGAGACGCTTGGCTGTCTTGTTACCACCCTTGGATTGGAGCTGGAACATGACAGCAAATAGGCGGCTGAATAATGACGCATAACCTGAACTGACTAGGGGTTTGTTGAGACGGCACTCCCTCCAATGGAGCACGTGTAATCGCGCTTCTCTGGTAGTTGGGAGAAGGAACCCATCGGGTAAGCCAGCAGAAACGTTCTTTTGTCGTGGACGTCAGACCAGACATGGCTAAAAGCGTCTGGATGACGGCGCTTGGAGGCCGGCTGTTTTGCCGTGGCTTGCCAGGCCCCAGCAACACGGCAGCGAGTGGTCTGCTTTCGAGGTTAGTCCATTATACGGGGATGACCGAGGTTTCAATGCCCACAAGCAGGCCGCCCTCCAGCTTGCCATTGCGGCCATCCGTCGATCCAAAGCAGCAGCATGTCAGCTGCCGGGGGGAGGGGGAAATTCCCCGTTCAGTGACCGGCCATTAGGGTTGTCGCAAACGATCCAGGCCTGACAAGAGGCGTCCCGACAACCCGGGTCGTCCCAACTGGGCGAGACACACAATGCCCTGGAAATGAGGTGAGGCGTCGGCGTCGTGAATTACGAGTACTCGCTGACCGGTGTGAAGTACGAGTACCCGCATGTCTCAGTCAGTAGCCTGTAGGGATACCGAATGCAAAAGCAGATCACGAGACACGGCGCCAATCCATCACATCACATGTACGACCCACGAGAGAAGCAAAAAGATCTCTGATCTAAGACAATGCCTAGCTGGTATCGCTTGGTGAAGGAACACACCCCTGGAATCGACACGCCCGTTGGACAAGCCACCTGCAAGGGCCTTTGACAGACAGAGCTGAGCTTTGAGGAGGAGAAAAATTGGCGAAGGGGAGGCTGAAGTTGGTAGAAGGTGAATCTGTAAGGTATTTGCGATTTGGAATTGGGAGATGCAGATGGGAGTACCGGATCTCCCTTGTACAACCCGTCGTTAATTTGAGGTACCACCAGATTGGTAGGAGTCGAGGTAGTTCGGCTGCACAACTGACGCCAACATGTACGTGATTGAAATTCTTGAACAAGGTTCATTTCACAATTAGTAGAGGTATTACCTTCAAGGTTGTTAGAGGTACTTGTCCTCTGCACGTGAGGATTGCTGGTTTTTGCAGGGCAGGAGCAGCTGTAGGTACCTACCTACCTTAGTATTACTCTGCCACAGGCACTCGGTGGAGAGATGAGGAAGGCACACCCCCAAGCGTACAGTACGAGTGGGTACATGGGTACCTGTACTTTCACAGGTGCGAAGCTGATTGTGTTGCGTCTCTCTCTTTTTCTCTCTCCCATCTTCCGCCCTCTGTCGTTTCTTTTTCCTCTTCTTGGGGCCCTTTTCTCGTCGGATTCGCTCTACGTTCTCAGCTCAATCTACACGTATTGCCATCCTCCTCGCCACGACCAGGAACAGGGGACGGGGGATTACAGTAGGAGGAATTTCGATCGCGGAGTGGAGGCCAGCGCGGGAGGCCATGTGCAGCGTGCGTCAAAGTCCACAGCTCATGCTGCACGCAAATCCTGGCAGCAGCCAATCTGCGAGCCCGGAGCAGGCAAATACAGGCAAAATGCAGCTTGCTAGGGCCGTGCTAGAGGCGAGCCATCGGCCTGGTCCACAGCGACTCCATCGGCGAGCAGCCATTAGGAGGAATAAAGGCCAGTGTGGAGATGGGCTCGGCTCTGTGTAGCGTGGGCAGCTAAGAATATTTTTTTTTTCCTGAGAGCTCTGAACCATGTTCTGCTGAGAAGTGAAGGAGGAAAAAAAAATTCGCTGGGCTTTCCGGCCAGATGTTGGCCAATCTGATGAGCTGTGAGGGTATGGGTGTGGACAGGGGCAAAGACGCCGGGAGCACTAACGGAATCGAGAAGACGATTATGCCGTCAATCTACAAAGTACGACCATGCTCGATGCCTGTCAGCAACTGCTGTTTCGGCAGGTTAATAATAGCAGTGCTCGTAATCGCGGTCACTCACGAGCGCGAGGCTGTTCCGATGGACGCGAAGTACCTCGGACGGACTACAAAACCGGCCGGCCCAAAAAAAGCAACATTGACAGTGGTCGCGAGTGAAGCGACTACGGGACCTGGGCGCATGATATTGATTACGACACGAGCCATGTCTGGCTGTAAGAGTTTGGAAGGTGGTCTGATGTCTCACATGCCCGGAGCAGCTTTGCTTGTTCGGAGTATTGCTGCTATTACTGCTACTACTACTACGGAGATACTACCAGGAGTATAATTTGAATTACTTCGGGGCAAGCTCCTTGGACTTTCATGATGTACGCCCAAGGCAGCGGAAATGGGTAGCACGAACTAATAATCTCGTCTGGCTCGCCCCAAGTGAACAAGGACTTACCGCGGATCCGATGCCGGGACAACGCTTGCATATACGGGTACATACACGAGACAGGGCGAGCATTGATGCCCAGCCAGGAGGTATGTACGGGCAGTTGCTTGAAGCAAGGAGCAGGAGAGATTGGAGATGGCTCTAACACACATACGAAGCATGCAGTACATACTAGCACATCAACAATTGCAACTACAGGCCTGTCACGTCACCACAGAGGCTAATGCCCAACATTCAGCTGCTCTGTGGAGCACTTACATGGCAGTGGTCGAAAAGACTGACCCTGGTCGTGTTTTACCCCAGCTGTCTCTTGCTGCCTCCCCTGCACCGAGAGTTTCGGGTTTGATGAGCCGAGGGCCTGTCCTTGAAAGTTGACACCGACATACAAAAGGAAAAGAGGGAGACCAAAACAAGCGCCGATCATATGCTGGTACTAACATACCGGCAGAGATACTAGGCATATAAATGACACTGTCTGGTTGACCCTCGCTCGATCATCATACGATTGCCTGCGTTTTCTGGCTCAGCTGCCCTCGAGATTCAGCTGCCGCGGCTATGAGGGCTGACCTTCGCTCCAACGGATGTAACTACCCCCATAAGTACACGAAATGTGACACCCTATGTTGCCAGGAAGAGTATTGGGCGAAAAGGAAACCCTCCTGCGTCACCCTTTGGTAAATGATGCCGCCTTCTATTGGCTCTGCTGACCTCTACCCTGGACCTGGTAATAGCGACACAATTTACATGGCACAAACGGGCCTCGCGCGGCTGAGACCGCAATCCCTTGCTGACGCATGCCCTGACTCGACGTCATTGGCAGGAATTGGGAGAAAATCTAGGCTCGATTCTATGGACAGGGGGGTAGAATTGAGCTGAACTTGATGGTCTAGCTTGTGTGTCACTTGTGATTTCGATCTCGCTAAACTTGTTGAACGGGCCATACGGGCCGGATCCGACCCGTCAGGACAGGCTTCATGACTTTCGATGCTTTTTTTTCAAAGTCTAAAGGAATAGGATTAGAGGCTGTAATAGCTCAGCTGAAGCCACCTTCTGAGTAAATCACTTTTCAGAAATGCGCAGCTCTTGGCGCATTGAAGAATACAATGGGATACTGGAAACCATATTTCAAGTGTGGCATTTTAAATAAACAAAGGCGCCCTGAATTTCCGCCAATACGGACTGGCAGCGGCGATATCATCTTTCTTGGTACTGCGGCGCATGTCACAGAAAAGGCCCGGTCAGCCTCAAAACCCCGGAACTTGCATGATTCAAGGGCCAAAACAAAGCCAAAAAAAAAAAAGAAGAAGAAAAGGGAATTCTGCCTGTAATATTACATCCTGTCTACCCTGCTCTTCCGCCCTTTGGTTGGCACCGTAGCATCATTTTTTCCTTTTTCTTTTCTTGCAGGCATCTACGAGCCGTGGCGGGATCCTTGCTTGATGGTTTCACTTGCTACCTACCTGAAAGACAGTTGAAAAAAAGGAAAATAGAGGGGAGTGAAGGAAGAAGAAAAAGAAAAGAAAAGAAAAAAGACATTTACACCCTTCATGTCACTCACTGTCCTTCCTTTTGTGCGGCTGAGTCCTATGAGACAAGCTACCAGGTAGGTACTGACTCGAATGCTATATCATGCATCGAACAAGTATGTACCTAGTAGACTTTGTAAGCCATGACTTATACATTGACGTGTCTCCCATTCTTTTCTTGGATTTGACTGCTTATGCTCAGCAGCAACTGAAACCACAGCTGGATTTGCCTTATGCCAAGATGGAAGTTCATATACAACGGGCTTTAGTGATTACGCACAGCCTTGTGGCGACTACGACGTGCTTGTGTTGGTCATACTTCATTATAACATTGAATGCTTCGGCATGGGCCAAGATAACCCAAATGTCCCCAAGTAGCAAATGCCTAGGTAGGATTCTATAAATACAGATGTTGTAGATGGTACAAATGTCGCTCTCGGAATAGAGGCAGAGAGATAAGCGCCCTTTAGGCTCGTTCTCAAGCAGGCGTCCTGCGTAATCTCGCCTAGCCGAGCTTACAAACGGCGCGGGAAACCCAGGCCCGTGCAGCTTCTATCGCTTGACCCAGGCAGGCATCTTCCGGGCCTTGACATGTCCATGCTTCTTCCTCTCCACTGTTCTGGGATCGCGTGTGATGCAGCCAGCTGAATTGGGGAGATGCAACGTTAGCAGCCGTCGTCAAGACCGAGAACAAGGGATCGAGACAAATGTAAAAAAAACACCGAAAAAGCAAGGTGGCTTTCGTATCAACATACCTCTCCTTAGAGCCGTCTTCAATGCCGGCTCATGAGCGACCAGCGCTTTCGCCACGGCCAGGGTAATTGCCTCAGCCTGCCCGGTCGTGCCGCCGCCCTCAACCAAGGCCCAGACGTTGTACTTGTCCAGTCTCTCCGTGGCAGTGAGTGCCCAGACCGCGCTCTCACGGTCGTGCACGCGGCCAAAGGCCTCGCTCAGAGTCTTGCCGTTGACCAGAATCTCTCCAGTTCCCTCCACGACAAACGCGCGAGCTGTTGACTCCTTTCTCTTGCCCACGCCAACGGCACGCCCAAACTTGTCAATCGTGATGGGGTTGGGCATGTTTAGGAATGGGTTGATGTCTCTCGTAAACTCCGTCAGGGCCACCTTGACCTCTTGCGGCCGCAGGCTGGGCTCGATGAGATTCAAGCGCTTGGCCACCCGCATGACCTTCGCGTAGTGTGATGACTTGATGGGCTCTCCCATCTGCGCCCGCATCTCCTCCAGCTTTGTCCATGGCATCTGCGGAGCTTCACCTGGCGGCACTGTGGGCAGGTGGTTGTACTTGGTGAGCAGTTTGGAGATTCCAATGTATAAATCGTTGAACTGGGGCTCTCTTGAGAAGTAAGATGGCGTTGCCGGAACGACTCGCGCATGCGTAACGCCCTGGTATGGGATCGGGACGGACTCGGCCGCTTCAAGTTCAAGACTGGGAGGCTTTTGAGAGTCGCTGGTTATGGACCGGATGGCGAGTTGAAAGCTCGACCGCGGGAGGATTGTCGGCCGCCATTGAGCGGCAGCAATCGAGCTTGCGCACCTTGCATGCCGCAAGCCGCTTGCAATTGTCGCCATTGTTGCCGAGCGTTCGGTCGAGGAGATTCGAGACGACGTTGCGATCCTCCAAAGTCGTGGTACCACAAAATCTTCCCCCACGATAACCTCGCCTTTGGCGTGCAGCTTGGGACTGCATCACGTGGAGATAAAGAGCAATTGAGCCTGACACCTGATCACCAGCCACAGAAACGCCACAGAAACCCATAATTAACCCTTGCTCTTTGTTGCTGCAACAGCCACCGCGGGGCATTAATCTCCCCTCATTGAAAAAAAAAAAAATTCCTCTATCGCCCCAGTCTCTCCTCTCTTCCCTTCTCAACTCTCCAGTCAAGCATCACGACATCAGTCACAATGGCTTTCGGAACTCTCTTCACCACCGCCGTTAGTCTCCCGTATAATACGCCTAATCGTTGTTTGTGCCAGGCTGCTTACTCTTCTCCTGCTGCAGGACCAACCTCGTGCCACCGCCATCAAGGCTGTCGCCAAGGCCAACGGCCTCGAGCTCAACATCTCCACCGTAGAGGTTGGCAAGCCCACTGCTGAGCACCTCAAGGCTCACCCTCTGGGCAAGTTCCCTGCTTTCCTCGGCGAGGATGGCTTTGCCCTGAGCGAGAGCATTGCTATCGCCATCTATGGTACGTATCCTGTCCTGTGGCTGTATATTTCCCCCGGCTCTTCTTATCGACACATTATGACTCCTCCGGTCGCTCGCCAAAATGATGAGAGTATTTTTAAGTTATCCCTGTCTGAAAGAAATGTTACTAAAAACTTTCCCTGTGTTGATAACGACAACTTCTGATCTTGCACCTTTCTTTATCCTTCGAATCTCGAGTTTTTTCCCAAGCGTCAACGTGGTGTGGTGCTCTGGCTAACTTGATGATACAGTCACCTCCCAGAACGAGAAGACCACCCTTCTCGGCAAGACCAAGCAGGAGTAAGTCGCGCATTTCTCCACCTGGTGTATCGCTTCAAATCTAACAGATTGCTAGCTACGCTTCCATCCTCCGATGGATGTCCTTCTTCAACACCGAGGTCCTCCCCAACATCGGTGCTTGGATCAAGCCCCTGACCGGTGCCTCCCCCTACAACAAGAAGGCTGTCGATGAGACCGCCAAGGAGGTTGCCCGTGCTATCGATGCTGCTGAGGAGCACCTCACTCACCACACCTATCTCGTTGGTGAGCGCATCACCCTGGCTGATCTCTTCAGCGCTGGCCTCCTCTACCGCGGCTTCCAGTACTTCTTCGACAAGCAGTGGCGCCAGCAGCACCCCGCTGTTACTCGTTGGTACGAGACCATTGTTAACCAGCCCATCTACACTGCCGTCGCCGAGAAGCTCCCCTTCCTGGACACTCCCGTCCTGACCAACACTCCCCCCAAGAAGCCTGAGCAGCCCAAGGCCGCTCCCAAGGCTGCCCCCGCCCCCAAGCCCAAGGCCGCCGCCGAGGAGGAGGACGAGCCTGCTCCCGCCCCCAAGGCCAAGCACCCTCTTGAGTCTCTGCCCAAGGCTTCCCTTCCTCTCGATGAGTGGAAGCGCCAGTACTCCAACAGCGAGACCCCCGATGCCCTCAAGTGGTTCTGGGAGAACGTCAACTTTGAGGAGTACTCTATCTGGAAGGTTGCCTACAAGTACAACGATGAGCTTGCCATGACTTTCATGTCCAACAACCTCATCGGCGGCTTCAACAACCGTCTTGAGGGCTCCCGCAAGTACCTCTTCGGCTGCACCTCCGTCTACGGAACCAACAACGACTCCGTCATTGAGGGTGCCTTTGTCATCCGTGGCCAGGAGTATGCCCCTGTCTTCGACGTTGCTCCCGACTGGGAGAGCTACGAGTTCATCAAGCTTGATCCCACCAAGCCTGAGGACCGTGCCTTTGTTGATGCCCAGTGGTCTTGGGACAAGCCCGTCATCGTCAACGGCAAGGAGTACCCTCACGCCGACGGCCACGTCTTCAAATAAAGAATCACAGTGGATGGGGGTGATGACAAGCTATGAAGTGATGATGGGTTATGGGTAAAAATAGGGTTGAAGGGAATGAATGATGATATCTCATGTGCTTGTACACACACACACACACATGCCTACGTAGTCTTATACAACAAGGCCGCAGGAAACAAATTCAAAACCGTAAAAAGCGTCTAAACTATGTGCCAGCTCCTCTTTAAGTGTGAATATGAAAAAGATAAATAAGACGAGGGTATCTAAAGAAGAGCTCAGAAGGCTTAATCTACTAGAACGCTCTAGACAGGCCAAGGAGCTTGTAGAGCGTACAAATCTATGTAGGAGGCATGAAGTCCCAACCAGGCTTCATCAAAATATGCGCTGTATGTATACGCGACCAAAGAACCTATGAGTCAAAAGAATCTCTATGCCGTATGAGAGTCTGGCTGCGGCGGTAGTCTATAGCTTGAGTCGATCCTGAAAGGACGATCTCGTATGTAGCTGCTGATGTTGGTCTGATAGCAGAGGCTGTTTAGATAGTCGTGGACCTGCGGCAGCACATTGGGAGGTTCGTTGGAGAGTCCCTCAAACTCGGGCAGCTGAAGGATGTTGTAGGGCTCGCTGCGGCCCTTTTCGGCCGAGTCGTCGACGAGGACGGTGTTTGTCTGGTCCCAGCGCTGGCCCTGGGCGGCGGCCGGGTGGGAGGCGGCGACGCCGGGGTCGTTCCAGATGCTGGAGAGGCGCTTGTAGCACTGGACGCGGGCGGAGTAGTCGGCGGGGGAGAGGCCGAACTTGTCGCGGCCCCAGATGACGAGGCACTTTGCGCGCTGCTGGGGGGAGAGCAGCTGGGAGACCATCTTGTCGACGTTTTCGGGGCGAGCCGAGGACCAGATGGCGACGTGAAAGGTGTCGACGCAGTAGTCGAGGAACTCGCGGGCGTGGGGCCGCTGGATGAAGTTGAAGGGGTTGCGCTTGTTGGGGCGGTAGAGCAGCGTGCCGTTGAGGTCCACGATGACGAGGATGCGGCGCGGGTTGCGGAGGGAGGACGGCAGCGGGAGGGACTGGGCGATGTAGAGGGGCGTGGGATCGGGGATGCCGCCGGATGCCTTGCTGGGGGCGACGCGCCCGTCTTGAGGGAGGTTTTGGTTCTTGGGGGGGAATCGGGGCTTGGTTGGAGGAGGTCTGGCGATGAAGTCGTTGGAGTTGTGGAAGTTGTTGGGAGGGAGGTTCATCAAGTTGGCGTTGTTGAAGTCGAAATTGTTGAAGCTGTAGGCCCTAAAGATGGATAGACTTGTGAGTACTCTGCTTTGTGGAAGAAGGCAAGGTGACTTTGCTTGATCGTACCCGTGCTGGCCAGAGACTGGGCCAGGAGCAGCAGCAGGATGTTGCGCCATGTGTTCAAGGGCAGCCTGTGCATGTGCCTCTGCCAACGCTCTCCTCGCCTTTGCCTTTTTATTCTCCTTTAATTTCCGCGGTAGCACATACGGCGCCTTGGCTGGCGGCTGGGGAGCCGCAGGACTGATGAGGCTGCCCTCGGAAGTCGGCGCAATCGCATGGGGCGCCAAGTTGTTCAGCAGAGTCAGCCCCGGGATCTGGATGCTCTGGGGCTTCATTTTGTCTTGACCACCGCGTTGTTTGCTTGTCATCAAAGAATAGTGGACTTGTGCAGAAGAGCGTAAAACGAGTGGCAGACGTTCCTCGTAGGTCTGTGGCCCGACGGCCTCGCAAGGGGATTGTCGTAGCGGCGGGCTGCGAGAAGGAGGATTCCGGGTTTTGCTAGACAGTGGCTGTGTTCGGACCTTGTTTGCGGTGGAGCGTGCTGAGCAGGAGAGTCCCGTGATTACTACTCTGCGTGGCCACATTAAGCGCTCCTCCGAAGTTTGCAAAAGGGCAGTATCAAGGCGAGATGTTTCGTTTGTGGTAGAACGATTGAGTTTTGGTGTTGGTCGAATAACTTTCCAGACGCAAAGCCCCCACATATTCACTGGTTACTTGCATAAGTCGCCCATTAAAACCTTGCAGATGAGCCGGGGTCTTTTATCGATAAGATAACGCCCCCCAAAAAATGATTTGTAGGAAGAAAGATTACCGCTGTAGCTTTCCGGTCGGAATGATGCTGCGATAATCCAACACCAACGCTTTTGCAATTACGAAAATGTCGTCGAAACGGAAACTCGGCTCCTTGGGTCTTGAGCGACGGGTAAAAGCCCGGCGTGAGGAAGACTGGGATCCGGAATTGAGTGCCAGCGAAGAGGACGACTCAGGAGAAGAAGTTTCTGAAGAGGGAGATGACAGCGGTGATGAGGATGAGGATTTGGACGAAGCAGAGTCTGGTTCAGAGGTATAGCGCATTCGATTCCCATAAAGAAAAGAATGTTTCAATTTACAAGATGTACGATACTTATGGATTACACCGTCTATAGTCTGAAGAAGCCGAGGAGGATGCGCCAAAGGTCGACTTCTCATCCATCTCTTTCGGCGCATTAGCTCGCGCAGCAGCCAGCCTACCCCCCTCTGAGAAGAAGAAAAAGAACAAAGCAGACGCCTCCAAAGACGATGAGCCTACAGGACGCACACCCAAGGAATCACAAAGACGAGAGCCGAAGAAGCCATCAAGTCGGGTAGACGCATCGAAGCGAAGCTCCAAACACGCGCCGCAGGAAATGACGTCCAAGAAGCCCGTCAGCAGGCGCCGCGAAATCCTCGCCGATCCACGCCGCAGGACGCGCGACCCGCGGTTCGACAACCTTTCGGGAGAGGTAGACGAGACCAAGATTGCCCGCAACTATGCTTTCCTGGACGAGTACCGCGAGAGCGAGATGGCAGAGCTACGCATGCAGATCAAGAAGACCAAGGACGTCACGGTGAAGGAGGATCTGAAGCGACAGCTACTATCTATGGAATCGAAGAAGAAAGCCCGCCAGAAGAAGGAGGAGGAGGTAAAGCTACTGCAGGAGCACCGAAAGAAGGAAAAGGAGTTGGTGGCGCAGGGCAAGCAGCCGTTCTACCTGCGCAAGAGCGAGCAGAAGAAGCAGCTGCTGATGAACAGATATGCAAGCATGAGCAAGTCGCAAGTCGATAAGGCGATTGAGCGGAAGCGGAAGAAGGTGGTGGGCAAGGAGAAGAAGGACTTGGCTTCGCTGGAGAGAAAATCGAGACGTCATTAGAGTCCGCCCGTATCCCTCTTGTTAATGTAATGAGTTATGACAGATCGCGGAGTAGAAATCCCTGCGATTACTTGCTTCTTTTCGCCCCTACCGCAGTGGACGACGTCGGGATGAACAACTTTGCCCGCAACTTTCATTTCCGATTGACGCCAAATGACACTGCATCGCCGATTTGAGCCATCATTTCATACCACAGTACCGAGAATAGAGTTTGAAATCGACAGCAGCAAAGTCCACTTGAACTGCAGATCTCCCCTGTCCAACTGCGTCACAGGCTGAATGCTAGAGCGCCGACTGTATGGCGATGGCTTCAGAGATGGGCACTGTGAGGTCATTGATCACCCCGGTGATGAGAACGAATGCTGATTTCCGTCGGCGCCATCATGTCTGGCCGCCTCTTCACGTGCTTATCCTGGCAAGTGCATGGCAGTCGAGGTCAGAATATGACATAGTCTGCATCAGGGGTCGACTTGTTGAACTGTCGCTGATGCGTAATCGAATCTCGTCGATAATTGCTGACTAGTTTGCTAGAGTCCCAAGAGCCACCTGTTCCAAGAGTATTAGAAAAGGAAAAGGAGGCCAATGGGTAAGCGTGAATTTTGGTATCACGATGAAATCTGTAAACCGACATGATTAGTACTTTGCCACTTCGTCACAGTCGAGGATGTAACGCTCCGTGCGAGTCTGATGCAACTCTAGCGGTCCTCATAAACGACAGGTATGCAGTTAGCCGCGCTAGTTTCATCATAACTTTGATGACCGCCGACGTATATGGTCTCTTGGCTCTGAAGATGCTCTTCGATGAATGACTGTGTTGTAGCCTTGGACGATACTCAGAGATGTCTTGAATGGAGGCAAATATCAAGTCGTACAAACGTCATACTCTGGCTCAGGCTGGTATGACGTGAAGGGCATCGTCTTCGCTCATCGTACCCCACATGGCATTTGCACGTTGCCATCCTTCTGTGAATGGCCTCCCTTGTTTGAGCTGCTCATGGCCTTGGTCACAATTGTTCAACTTGGATAATACAGAAATGATAATGGTTCCACTGCCATCGACGTCTTGTAAGGTTTGCATCTAGTGGTGATGGAGTGATGCTAGCTTTCTTGTACGACAGGGGCCAGAGGTTGCGGCGACTGTCGAAGGCCGGGATCGTCGCCTATACTTGCAGAGCAATATGTACATGCTTGACATGCAAGCAAGCGACTCTAGCTGACCTGGTGTTGCTCTCACCGAGGTGTATGTACGAGTAACTAGGAGAAAAAGAAGGCTAGGTGGCGTTGGTGGATCACGAAATTAAACTGGCGGTTATGGCCACTCGAGATCTGGACGAAGACACATGGATTCGACGGATCGAGCAACGCTGGTTGGCCTTTGCCTATGTCTTGATCCACAAGAAAGTCCACCGACAAAGTTGAACCTTCACGGATGGTGCCGTGCAACGTGCTTAGTCTCAAGAGGGAAAGCGAATGAAAGAATTGAGGCTCACCCCCATAAAGCTCTGGGGGAAATGATGTGATAGTTTAGCAAAAGCTTGGTTCGCTTGCGGAGAGAAGCATGTCGAAGACTCTGAATGTCGATCACCGGCGTGTGACGCAGGGACCTTGAAGCTTGGTCGTGGGAGAAGCCAATGACAAACCGCGCGGTACTCCGTATGAGACGTACCGTAGCACCGGATTGGGGGCATATTTACTCGTTGAAACCAACAGCCGTCAAGGCCACCGCATGTCGATCATCAACAGCTTTGGATAACATGAGAGTCGATCCACGTACCGTAATGGCGTAGAGGAACGTGATGTGGACCCCGTGACGGAGGCGGCGAAAACGTTGGCCCAGATCGAGCAACGTTTTCAGACTTGGAGCATCGCCGTTTTCGCAGTGGAGTAACTGGTGACATCACATATAGCGGCTTTCCATTGGGTGTTCCAGCCAGGTTTTTGCTGTTTCGACGTATCAACTGCTGTAATGCGTCAAGTCCTACAGTATGGCTACCACTGCTGTAGAAGCCGTGGCCGTACTGTTTCCCTCCTTGAGCATCGTGACTTCATTCAGACGGGAAGGCGTCTGGAGAGGCGAGAGAGGGAAATCGGATGGGGGCAGGCGGATCTGGGCTTCTGCTGTCGTTCTCAATGTTTTCTCTTTGCAATAAGTGGATGTTGAACGAAGCGGCGCTGTTTGATCTCGATGGCGGCCGCGTTGAATACGTTGAGGTTGAAAGCCACAGCATGTGTATCTGCTTCGTAGGGCCTAGTTTGATCAACCGTTGAGCTCATATCTCAATTGGGGCCGAACATCTGCTAGGATGCCGCATCATTGAATAGACGGACCTTAAGAATGCATGGGTGACAGTAACACGGTTCAGGCACACAAACCCCATGCCTACCTGATTGGAGCGAGTGATCGTAGCTTGCTCTTTCTTGGGCCCCTGACCCGTGAGGAAATGGAGAATAACGCTCTCGATCGATGACCCAAGGGGCAGGGGTGTTGATCTGGGCCTGTCTGCATTCCCTTCTCTTTGGAGCGTTTGGAGAGATTCATCTGCCCGCGTTTCCTCCCTCTTGGGGAGATTTGCATGTAACCGGAGACGCTAGCTATGCATTGAATAATTCGAAATCTCTGGCCAATAGCACAGATAGAAGATCCGGAAGCCCCGGTTTCCGGCATCTGTCAATGCTGAATAATGGACGGAGGACTAGAGGTCGATACTATCTCCAAGCTTGCAGCATGGCGTGCAATTGTGTGACACAAGAAAAGGGTCTCGAACATTTCGACTTTGTCCAAGACATGGCCTAAGAGGGCGGGCGCATGCATTCATTTGATGCAACGGGCGCTTTGGAGAAGAGTAGCGTGCCCATTGTAGCCGTTGCCCCCAAACCAGAGCTTTGTGGGCAACAGAGAACGAAAACATCAAGCAACGATGCTGGTTTGGAGCCCCGTAAATTCCCCCAATTCCTGGCGGATGGGCGCCCACAGTATCGCGTCCACGGTACTGTACATTATACAGTACATACTTGGTTGAGTCTGTCAATCTGTATCTGTCCCAGAGAAGCATTTGAAAGAGGCCAAAGAAGGACGGTATGACACGGGTGTGACGAGCATGACGATTTCCGATCAGCAGGGTCTCTGACAGGCAAAAACTTGGACCGTTTTCTCCAGTTTCTGCTGCCCACCGTTTCGACGGCTCATGCTCATACGTATCGCCTCCAGAACTTGGAAGAGAGCAATCTGCACATCCCTGGCAAGCCTGGACAATCTCCATCTCACCTAGGCCGGCCCACTATGATTGTGGTGGCGTGGGCCTCGCAGGACCCTGAACTGAACTGAACTGAGCGAACAGAAGAGCAAAAAGAAGGGTGTCGAGCTTGTGCGGAGCGGTGGGTGAGCGACGGTGGAGCGACGGTGGAGCGTTCCAAGACCGAAGAGGCGCTGGAGGCGATTATCAGCAGCGTCCAGCAGGGAACAGGCCTTGTTCGCCGTGCTAGCAATGTCGTGGTACGCCATTTTCACCTGCGCTACCGTCGGTTGATTCGCCCACTGCCGATCAGCTCGTTTGGCTGGCGCGGACAGGATGGATGGTTGGTTGGATGACCCAGTTCCAGACCAGGTGAGGGTGTGTCTGTGTCTGTCCTGTCCTGTCCTGTGAGTGTTGCGTGTTGTAATTGGCATGCAGCTGGTCGAGCCCTCGGAGGGGTCAAGGAATACTATCGAGAGACCCCAGTTTACCTTAGTTCTCCTAGTCTGATCCCCTTGAATGCATGTCGAGGTCGAGGTTGAATGAGGGGAAATGATTAGCTGGTGGAGGGGCCCGGATTGTGTCCTGCACATTTATAAAAGACCCTGAGATCCGCTCCTTCTGTTCCAGGCTCGCCACGACAGCATCTGATTTCCACAGCCTTGTCTCCTTGTTCCTACGTCATCCTTAATCGGCCCACCCAACACCCTTTCTATCAAACAGACTCAATCAAGCAACTACTTATACTCTTCGCCTCCTCGCCAAAGACTCTCCCATTGTATCGTCTCATCATCAACCAAATCTACTACGTACTCTATCAGCAGCAGTTCGAGGGTATATCACAACACAACCGCCCTCGACATCTACCAACACCATACTTGCACCTCAACACAATCCAATTCATACAGCATCAAACCAAACCAAACGCCATGATGCCCGGCAGACAAGACGCTTACTCCGTTTCCATGCCCACAAACTCTCCTCCTCCCCCACAGAGCATCTCCAGCTACTCTCGCTTCATCCACGATCACACAAAACGCCAAATGCAAGCCTTTGGAGCCGCCCTGTCGCCCACAAGTTCCGGTGCCTCGGGCCGGTCATCTGTCGGCACATCCATGACCAACGGCACAGCGCCCGCGATGTAACCATCTTTGCATTTCTGCAGGTGTCCAAAAGCGAAAACTCGCTGCTTGAATTTGCGCATGTTGAGCTTTAGCGGTGCTTCTCCTTTTCCCCCCTAGTGGTTTGCCAATGTAGCAAAGCTACTCTGGCGATATCGATTACGCCGTCGACATGGCGCATCCAAGATTGGAATGCATGCATAGACACAAAGCAACCTTTTCTTTACTCTTTACCAATAACGCACCCACCTACACTACAGCAAAAGCAACTCTCTGCATCATACCGAAAACGAGCCGACTTGGGACCACTCGCTAATTTGTCACCCGTTTCTTCTATTATTTTTTTTTGTTGATTTTTACGACTATATGATACACGCACGGCGTTTGGGGGGGAAATTTATGGCACAATATTAATTGGTTTGGGGATTTGGCGCAGTACATACATGGGACAGTTGGAAGGATGAGGGGGGCTATATCAGGCTGGAAAGCCACCGTACATGAAATGATAATAGCAATCGACGATGCATACACGAATTGAGACGATTCCAATCCCATGGCAATCTTTCTATCTACAATCTATCAGCCGTTTCGTTCTCAATTTATGTGAAGCCAAGTGATCATGTGTGAAGTGCTTAATATTATATTTCATTAATGAAGCCATTCCCGCCTGGTATTAACACCATTCCTGTACAAACGCCATGTAATAAATCAAGAGTAATTGAATCTTTGTTTCGTAATATTCAAGGCGCAGCGCCCAAAGTTCCTCCCTCACATCTTTCACCCCCGGCCATTACACCAAAGAGGGCTTCTTTTTTATACCAAGCAACGCAGAATGATCCTTCTTTTTCTTCACCACTCTCTTGAAAGATGCCGGCGGCGGTGGGGGCGGCATGGATGATGATGCTGCTGCTGCTGATGCTGTGCTAGTCTCTAGTGAAGATGTAGCCTTCTCCGTAGCCATCTCTCCGTCCCTTGATGCTGAAAACTCGGCACTTTCAGCGGTTGTTTCTTCCAACTCGCCTGAACCATCAGACGCCGAATTGCCCTGTCGTTTTGCCGCTGCTGCAAACGCTCGTCTGGCCGCCTCTTCATCTTCTCTGTCCTGTCGTTCCCGCTCCGAGTCCTCAGCACGTATTATAGTGTCTGCATAATCCGTGCCTTCTTTTTCGGATCGATGTATCCTTGCGTTTCGCTGTCGGATTTCATCAAGGGCATCGGCCGCAGCCATTTCGCGTCGGGCATCTGCATTCTTGGCCTCGAGATCTTCCATTGCATTCTTCTCTTCCTCGCCCGCCGCTTCAGCTTCCTCTCGCTCCAACCTGTCCAGCCTTTCCTCTACCGACTCTTCAGCTAGTTCTCGATTCCTCCAGGGCTCGAATGAACGCATAGCACCCTTGACCATCGCGTAGTCTGTATTGCGCGGGTCCGTGCGAAAGGTAATCTCGGCGCTGCATCTTGTGCACTTGATGTGGAAGAAGAGGATCTGGATGCCGAGGTATTTCTCATCTGGTCTGATTTCCTTGCGAGAGTTGAACTTGCGTCCTTTGTATATGTATTCGCCACAGCTCAAACATTTCATGGAAAAGGGAGCCATAAGTCGGACGGTTTGGATTCTCGGCCCGGTGGGTTTGGGCCCTCGGCGGCGGCTGATATCATTGGGATCGAAATCCGGGGGGTAGTACTTCTGAAGAACTTTACGCTCAGACATTTCGGGCTGCGGTGTTGGGTATCGTAGTTGCGGGGCGAAGAACGCGAAACAGAAGCTGAATAAGTCTGAAACAAGGAGGTTGTGAAGAGAAAGGTTGATGGAGTGGCGTTGATGCAGGAACAATAAATGTTGACATCCAAGTACCTAGAAATAAGGCTGAGGTAATGTCTCCGGAGAAACCTCGGCAAGTAGATAGTGTGGCGATAAGATAAGATTTCCTCGCCCATGCAAGGCTGAGCCCGGAAACCTTGAACTGCCATCTCCATGATACACCTCACACTTGACTTATTATTTGCCTTCCTGTTGTGACTTTCACTGCCACTGCAATCGGGTCCGATATTAGAAGAACAATTCTTTACAACAAAACAAGAGCAACATGCCCAAGGCAGAAGTTGGCTCAACCAAGCACTTGAGCAACAAGCTCAAATCAAAAGGACTTCAGCGCCTGAGATGGTACTGCCAGGTCTGCGAAAAGCAGTGTCGCGATGCCAATGGATTCAAGATGCACACACAGTCCGAAAGCCACGTGCGACAAATGCTCGTCGTCGGCGAGGATCCGAAAAAGTTCATCAACCAGTACAGCGACGAGTTCCTCAAAGACTTTCTGTCGCTGTTGAAGACGGCTCATGGAGAGAAGCAAGTCCAGATCAACCAGTTCTACCAGGAATACATCGCCAACAAGGAACACATCCATATGAACGCGACGAAATGGCCGTCATTGACCGAATTCGCTAAATACCTGGGGAAAGAAGGTCTTTGCCGGGTGGAAGAGACGGAAAAGGGTCTTCATATTAGCTGGATTGACAACTCGCCTGACGCTCTTCGACGACAAGAGGCGCTGCGGAGGAAAGAGGCCCAGGATCAAGGCGATGAAGAAATCGAACAGCGTATGATTCGAGAACAGATCAAACGAGCCCAACAGAGCGCCGGGAAACGCGATGCAGAAGGCGAAGAGGAGTCAGAAGACAGGGAACTCAAAAGACAAGATGGCGAGAAAATAAAATTGTCGTTTGGCGCGAAGCCCAAGCCGGAGCAGGAGCTCAAATCTACAGAGGAGAACCCTGAAGCATCAAAAGATGCCGAAAAGAAAGAAGGGCCAGATGCCGCCGCGTCAAAGGAGGAACCAAAACCAGCCGCGAATAAAGGGGGCTTTGCCGGGGTGTCTCTGAAGTTTGGCGAAAAGCCACAGACGAAGAACGTCTTTGCCCAGGCAAAGAAGAACGCGTTGGCTTCAGGGTCGAAGAAGGGCTCCGTACTACAACAGCCCAAGAAGATGAGCGAGGCTGAGAGGATCATGAAAGAAGAGTTGGAGAGGAAGAGACCTAGCGGCTCGGTCGGGTTTGGGATGCCTGGGGGTAAGAAACAGAGAAATCATTGAACGAAACAACGAGTTGGGACGGCGTTTTAAGGGGGTTTTGATATAGCGTATAGATTGCATATGGGAACGGATATATCTTTGTAGCATGTTGCGTTTCCATAGATACCATAATGACCTAACAACAATTTAAATATTAATCTTTGGTCCTCCAATGTTTGATTCCATCACCAAAACGCCGTATTCGCCTCTGTTGTACGCCAAATCATTGTGTGAACATCCATCTTCGTTTAAGCATCGGCCTCGGTCTGCGTGCCATCTCTCCTGCATCATCACATCAGTCTCTCACTCCCACCGAATACGAAAAGTCCATCCTTCCAAAAACGTACGGAATATATTGTATCCTATACTCATCCTCCAAAGAAGACCTAATCTCGTCGGGGAGCTGGCCCGAGACCTTGATCGCGTACACGCCGGGCACGTATCCGTCCAAGCGCTGCCACTTTGCGACCCACGACTTGGCCGGGTTGGCCAGCGTTATCAGGCCCTCAAAGACCTGCGACGTGCAGCTCTCGATCTGATCCTGCGAGCCGATGAGGTGCAGGAACTCCTCGCAGTTGGGGCACCCCTCGTCGCGGAAGCGCTGTAAAGATTTGGAGGTCAGCAGGGCTCGCGTTTCTGGGGGGAGAAGAAGAGAGACGGACGCTGTATGTCATGACGATGGAGCAGACCATGCAGGCGCGCAGGTAGCGCTGCTGGCCGGGGGTGACGAAGCTGGACATGCTGATGCTGCGCGGTAGAGGGAGGGAGAAGACGAGGTTTGGTTGGGTTGAATTGGCAAGGCTGAAGATTGAAGATGGCAATGAATATCAATGGGTCATTTTGGCGGAAAGGCGCTGGAGGAAACGCTAGTGCGGAATTGCTTCCGAGGCGTGCAGTACGTACCGGTACGTGTGTTGGAGCTGTCCGCAGCGTTTTGACATGCAAGAGGATATATGAAAATGTTGCATTACTATAATGTGTATTTTAAATATTTGATTTGATTCTTCATTTTAATAAATCTTTTATTCAACCAGTCAGTACATCTCGTTCTCTCTTTTCCGTGTTCCTATGATTCCATAATTTCACCAGCCCTGCATTTTAACAAATGATGTATCTAACCCAAAACATGCAACAAACGCGATTTAGATTTTCAACCTCCCAAGACTTCTTTTTTGAACACCACTACCAACTCTAACATGGAACTCACACCCTTCCACTTGAACTATCTTTTCAAGATGAGCCAAAACTCAAATTTGAAGGCCGAGAGGTCAATACTGGACAAGACGAGACTTCAAAAATCGCACGAGCTCCTCACATGCACCATCAAGACGCCACCCTTCTCATACGTCCATCTGGAGCTTCTGACGAACCCCCCCGATGCCGCCGTCGAGCTCGACAATCTCCAGGTCAAATCTTACTGCACGGCTGCTTTGCGCCAGTTCCTTGGATTAACGGGCACCGCAATTCCTCTCGATGTTCTCAAAGTCGAGGGATCGGAATCCTGGGTTCGAGTGCCCCGAGAAGATCTCGGCTCCTTTGCCGCAGCGCTTACAGCCTGGAAAGGCACCAGTGATGGAGGCGTCGAGTCTCTCTTACGAATCAAGCAGTGCTCCGACTGGCTTGGCACAATGGTTGGAAGCCACGGACAGGATCGGCTGTGGAACAATTGAGGTATTGATGCTGCATAACCTGAAATACCTGATCTACAACGCAGTATATCTAAGTGCTGCCTCTTGCATGGCCGTATTTTGAAGCTTTTTTTACTGTTTTTTTATACCCCGTCGGATACCCGGAGGCTGCGGGTTTAAATGGCCCCCAGCTTCCTAGAAGCCCTTCGTCGCCTCTCTTTTGATCGTCCTAATACCTTACATAAGGGACGACATTAGAGAGCTTTGAGCATAGGCCTATTTGTCATGTTAGAACCAGCTCCTGAAGTAGCAGAAGGAGGAGGGATAAGAGGGAGACTCACCATTGGCCGAATGTTTGGGTGCGGTACCGCATCAAACTGCTCGTACCGAAGCTTATAATCAGGTCCAATGTTGATGTAAGCGCCCCTGTTCTCAGTTGAGTCACAGTATCTCGGAGCAGAGAAGACTAAAGGATTGTCAATCGTTAGTTTTCATCCCCCCCCGCGGCAATAGATGCTAGCCCAATCGACATGAGACTTACCAGTAATGCATTTGCCATCGTGCTGCACTTCATAGCCATCCATGCGCACTTCGTGACTTCGAATGACGGCCTCTAGACCATTGTTCTCGCAAAATCTCTTGGTGACATCGGGGCCGAACTGCATGCCGACTCCTCGCTTGCTGGGTCCTCGGCCGGGCTCGTCTTGAGGATCGGTCCACAGCATCTCCATCATCAGACCTGACTGACCAGGCTGTCGCTGGCTATGTCGGTTCAGCTTGCGAATGTCGTCCAATGTAACTTTATCATCGGAGAATAAACCTCCGTGGAGAACCAAGTACTTGGATCCGATTAATGTGGCCAGGGCCAACGCTGAGAAACTCTCGGAGAATAGCCTGAAAATCCTGTGATGCGTGTCAATTCATGCTGGCCGTATTGGTGTCAAGAGTCCAAAATCCAAACTTACCTGTCGTTGTACTTGGCTTTGCATTCTCCTTCAAAGCCATAGACCTTGTTCATGTCATCCGTCTCGTGATTTCCTCGGTTCAGGAAGAAGTTGTTGGGCCGTAGCCACTTGTAGGCGTAGAGTAGTAACGCAATCTCGGTAGACCAAGAACCCCTGTCGACGAAATCGCCGTTGAACAAGTACCAGTGCTTATCCGATGGAACACCGTTTCGTCGGAACAATTCCATGAGGTCAAAGTACTGGCCTAGATTCGAGAATAGGTTAGCACCATGCAAGAAATAACCAATAACAGATATGCCACAATGTGTTTTGCCTACCGTGGGTATCACCGCAGACAGTCAGCTCGACTCCCTCGGGAACTTCCACCTCCACCATGGTGGGCTCCTCGTATACGATTTTCTTGACGGCAATGATGATCTGGTAGACGTATTTCTTCGCAATGAGCTTGCCATTCTTGAATCTCTCCATCATGTCGTCGATAAATTCCTGTGTCATCTCGCTTCCGAGTTTTACTCCGTCATAGCCATCCTCCAAGGCCATGGACTCCAAATCAAGCCCCTCCGCAGCCGATGGCTCATCGCCGACTTCGATGGCGGCGAAGAAGGCCAGCTGGCGCACAATCTTCTTGCATTCCTCCAGCTTGAGTCGCGCGTCCTTGTTGTTGGGGTCCAGCCGGACACACTCCTTGAAGTCTTCAATCGCATCTTTGGGTTTCAGAATCGCAGTGCGGGCGAGGCCTCGGCGGAAGTATGCCTACACATTGAAAACCCTTGATTTAGCCTCCAAACTCTTGTACAATACGGCCGTGGGAATCTTGTTGTACCTTGACCAACTTCGGGTTGATCTCGAGGGCCTTGGTGGCATCGGCAATGGCATATCCGTATGCTTCTGTCTTGATGTATGCCTAGAAAGCAGAGTCACAGAACCTGTTAGTCAAGCTGCAGCCTGGGGTACAAAGACCGAGCCGGAGCGAAATCGGGTTTACACACTTGGGCTCTGTTGGTGAAAAACGTGGGCTCGGAGGCATCTGCGTCGATGGCCTTGCTGTAAAAGGTGATTGCCGTGGGGAAATCGCCAGAGGAAAAGGCCTTGTTTCCCTGGTTCTTGAACTCGACAGCCGTTTGCGACATGGTGAAGAGGGGTGATTATACAGTAAGGCTGGACTGGAGCACGCGGAGATATTGGGAGGGACGCCGAGGGCCGTGATATCGCGTGCGCCAGACCGTCGCAAGGGGAATTCGCAGGATTCGGAGATGGGAGAATGCACAATGGGAAATCTATACAAGAAAGACGGGCTCTTTGTCCTCGGCCGGTCAACGTCACAGGCTGCAGCGTCTGGAGGGACAAAGGGAGAGGGTTGGACTTTTCGCAAAGAGAGCCCAAAACCTGGAATCGATAAAGAACTGGGGATGCAGAGTGGGTTCTGGATTTGGGCTAACAGGGTCCGAATGAGGAGAAAGGCCAAGTTTGAAGTGCAGATGCCCGCCTAGGCTGCTCTAGGGGCTCCTCCATAGGCTGCCGGGCCCCTGTAATTGTGCTATTTGCCGCTGCCCATGTGCCCTGTGGATGTCGGAGGCGTCCATGTTCCAGCGGCCTAGCCGGCCCTAAGGCCATGGGCCAGCCTGTGGCTTTCCGTCCATTGCGCAGTTGACAAAGACAAAGCCCGGATGGCGGCCATGTGTTGGTGCTGGTGCGTGCTGCGGTCGGATAGATGCATGTACCGGTACCTGTGCATGTGGCAGCTCGTGGGGGCGGGTGACAAGGGCCTTTGCTGGCGTGGCGGCAGTGGTCCGGAGTACTGCCAGTGGCACGGTACTCGTACTTTTCACATGGGTGACTCTACCCTTGTCATTCATTTCGACAACTCAACGGCCCAAACTCTCCTGCTTGCGCATCAACAAACAACATCTCGTCATAATCAAAGGGCCATTTACGCATCAACAAATCAGTCTCTAAGGAACCACAGCCATACAACATACGGCAGAACGCGAAACCAAGTAATCGCGAGGCTTCGTCTTGACACGGCTGGCCATGGAGTCTGCGGCTGGGGCCTCAAACGCCCTGGTGCGTAAGAGGACCGACACAGATCTGATGCCACCTCCGCCACCAGCAAAGAAGATCAAGAGACCCAAGAAAGTGCTGGATGAGGATACGTACACAGAGGCGCTCTCACAGATTATCGCTAGAGATTTCTTTCCGGGCCTTTTGGAGACGCAGATTAAGCAGGAGTATCTGGATGCGATGGAGTCGAAAGATGCTGCCTGGATATCAAGCGCCAGCAGGAGACTTCGACACGTCATGACTCCTGGTCGAAAGCCTACCAGAGCCTCTTCATCAATCAACGCCACAAACGGCAGCAACACTCCCACGAGTTATGTTGGCGATACACCAGCGTCCGTGGCAACAAGCGTCACGCAAGACAAACCGGGGCTGGACCTCAACCTGAGCTTGTCCACATTTCAGGCCACCTACACTAGTGAAGACAATGAGAGCTTCTACAAACTAATCGACAAGCAGAACCAAAAGAGGGCCGATAAGTACGCCTGGCTCTGGCGTGGAAATAAGCTTCCTTCGAAGCAGATGATTAAACAGAAAGAGGTCACCGACAGGCTAGAACAGACGCGGAGTCTTGTTGACGATGGATTCAAGAGAGATTTATTGGCCATCAGGGATGTTGAAGAGCGGCCTGCAAGGCCAGACTCTTGGAAGGCAGCTCCACGGAATGGCCTCATGTTCGAGCCGGAGGGCCTCGAAGACGGAGTTAAGACGGTTGCCGAGAGCGCCGAAGAGCAGTCTCGCATGGCGCCAAGGTCGATAAGCTATGAGAATACGAGGATGCCGCAGCCTCATGTGCCACAGCGACCCCCATCCCCAACCATGTCGTCAGTACGCGATGCCATTGCGGGAAAGCCACGACAGCAAGACCTCGACTCCAGCATTGTCGGCGGTGGTGAAACCCCACGAGTAAATGGGTACGCCTTTGTGGACGACGAAGACGGTGACGACGACGCATCTGCCAGGGTGCCTGCACCTATCAACTTGGGACCCGGGGATGCGACAAACCCCTTCAGGATACAAGACCAGAGGGAGCGAGAGCTTCTTCACGAGCAAATGGTGGAGCGAATCTCCAAATCAAAGAGCGAGTCTCAGCGAAGAGGATTCACGGGCAAGGTCAGCCAGATGGAGACACCGAGATTCACCAGTGGCCCGAGAGTATCAGGAGGCTTGACGCCAGCCGCACAACGACTATGGAGCAAGATGGCGACTCCGCTGAGAGGGAAAGCCGCCGATTCCTTTGGACAAGCAACTCCAAGGAAACCCAAGGGCTCGCTCTTGAGGAGCGTCAGCAGAGTGCCCCCCAAATCAGATTAAATGCGGCCATTCTTCATTTCGGGACTGAGGCGGCATTCTATATTTTACTATACGTGTTTTATTCTGGAGAGGGCTATATAAGGATATTGGTGGTGTTTTGGAAACTGAATTAGCACGGCGTTTTGAAAGGGACAATCGTCACATGGAAGTTTATACACTGAGTTTGTTAGCTAGAAGAGGACTATAGAGAGAGTCGAGGGATTCGTAAAGAATTGACTCAGCCGATTATTTATTAATTCATCCATCAATATTAATTTCACTTTGTAATCTATTGATAATCTGATCTAGATGACATTCCCAGTTGAGTTGTGCAGAGCCCACCCTCAGCTTAGAATCCATGATGCGCTTTGGTGACATGCAGTTTCGTCGCCCCGCTTAACTGCATAATTTGACGACGTCCGACTAAAACTTGGGCGGCCTTTTCCGAGCTGCAACTCAATCATACGAATCTTGAACTCGCAAAACAGAAGCTTTTCAAAGACTCTGTTTCTTTTTTGTTTCGGCGCTTCGCGGCTGCTTAGTTCACATGGGCTTTGTGAACTTTGCGATTGACCTTGCGGCGGTGCTCAATGCCTCTCGGTCTGTCGCATCAAAGCATGTCGCTCTCCGCGGCCGGCAGCTCGATGTCTACAGCAAGACGTCGAGTGTTGCGTCTCTGGTGAGGAGCAAGGCTGCTGGTCCAGTGCAAACGGAAGTTCCAGAGCACAAGGAACAAACGGACGAAGGCGAAGTTGTGGGAAAGGAGGCCGTGGATGCTGAGGATGTTGGTGACAAGAGCTCCGAGTCTGCGCCGGTTTCTGAGGCGCCAAAGCCGGGAGACTTCAAGCTCCACGAGCAGCCAATCTTCAAGACTTCACTATCTGGAAATGATTCCATACGACAAACAATAGAGAATGCGCCTGCGAATACCTCTCCGGCTCAGAACCAGGACCAGATCAAGGAGGAGTTGGACGTTCCTCAGGGGATTGACGTCAACATCTTTCACACTGCGCGAGGCTCCCAAATTCTCGACTCATTGCGCAAGCAACGCGGAAAGCCGGAGGGCCGCAACGAGGCTGCTGGCAGTGCTGCAAAGGAGCATCCTCTACGATACTGGCCGCGACCACCTCCTGCTGTGGAGGACGTTACTGAAGTCACCAGTCCTACTCCTTTAGCTGTTGCCGAGGCTGAAAGCAGTAGTGTTGATGCTACGGGTAGTCAGACTCAGCAGAGTGTACAACAATCAGAGCCTGTAGGGACTACAACACCGGGGTCAACAAGTACGTCGCCGCCTGAACCCCAGGTTGTGCCCGAGGCTGCTACAGAAGCCGCGCCAGAGACTGTGGCAGAAGATGTCGCAAAGGCTTCACCAGAGTTTGTGCCGGAAACTACCCAAGAGACTACGCCAGAGACTGCTACGGAAGATGTCACAAAAGCTTCATCGGAGCCTGCATCGGAAACTATATCAAAGATTTCACCGGATACTTCTCCCAGCCCCATTGCAGACAAAGAGGAACCCAAGTCTAGCGCCGTCAAAGTAGACGAGGAAATAGTCGGAGCTGTGAAAGCAGCGGCCATCCCCGAAGCACCATCCGTGAATATACCTACCTATCAGCTTCGAGAATCCAAAGTACCCGCTACCCGATTCAGTCGTATTCTCAACTACGGCGGTCTGGCTGCCGGATTGTTGGGCGGAGCCGTGACGGAGAGCGTGAGCAGAGCCTTTGGGGGCGGTGGCGGAGGATCCGTGTTGCTCAGTGGAGGGAACATGGAGAGGTTGGTTACAAAGCTGTCTCAAATGCGAGGTGCTGCCCTGAAGCTGGGACAAATGATGAGCTTTCAGGACTCGAAAACAATGCCAGCCCCTCTTCAGGAGGTGCTCCAGCGGGTTCAAGACCGAGCTGACTACATGCCGGCGTGGCAACGGGACCGTGTTTTGACCAGTAACCTTGGATCTGACTGGCGAGACCTGTTCAGCGAGTTTGAAGAGAAGCCCATTGCGGCCGCTTCGATCGGCCAGGTCCATAGAGCCGTGCTCAAGTCAAACGGCAAGCGAGTGGCAGTCAAGATTCAATTTCCCGGTGTAGCCGATTCCATCAACTCTGACCTGGACAATCTCGGCATCTTGCTCACGGCGACAAAGTTGCTTCCCAAGGGCCTCTACCTGAACAAGACGATCGACAACGCCAGACTAGAACTCGGTTGGGAATGTGACTATACGCGCGAGGCAGAGTGTGCGAAGCGGTACAAGGAACTGCTCCAGGGCGAAGAGGACGTTTTCGAAGCGCCAAATGTCCATCTGGAGGCATCTGGCAAGCAAGTCCTGACCATGGACTTTCTCGACGGCATTGGCGTCACTCGCGTCACGTCGTTTACTCAGGAGCAGCGCGATTGGATTGGCACGCAGATCCTTCGGCTGTGCCTAAGGGAGATTACAGAGTTCAAGTTTATGCAGACAGATCCCAACTGGACCAACTTCCTCTACAACGCCAGCACCAACAAGCTAGAACTTCTCGATTTTGGCGCCTCGCGGGAGTTCCCCGAGGAGTTTATCTCGCAGTACGTGCAGCTCCTCGAGTGCGCATCACGGTCCGATCGAGCAGGCGTCAAGAAGTTCTCCGAGGGCCTGGGATACCTGACGGGCCACGAGAGCAGGACGATGCTGGACGCGCACATCCAGTCGGTCCTCACGCTGGCGGAGCCGTTCCTCGAATCGGCCCCCGAGGTCTACGACTTCAAGGACCAGACCATTACCGAGCGAGTCAGGGCGCTCATCCCCGTCATGCTCAACGAACGGTTGGCGCCGCCGCCCGAGGAGACGTACAGCTTGCACCGGAAGCTGAGCGGCGCGTTTCTGCTGTGCGCGAGGCTGGAGAGCAAAGTTCGGTGCCGCGAGCTGTTTGCCAACAGCGTGGCCAAGTCGGGCCATGTTGAGCGTTCGTGAGAGCTTTGGTCGATGGGGTGTGTTGTAATACTAGCGGGACGTAAGTAAAAGTTTTTGTTTAGAGAGAGGGCACATAGATTTGTTTTTCCTTACTCTTGGAAAAAGACTGAGCGAAGGAGAAGAAGAAACAGGCATCCTTTGTCTAATTTTGCATATTGTTGTGAGCATACCATGGCCTCTGACAACAACTTCGTCACAACACTCCATTCGAAACAGAGCCATCAAGTCCGATTAGAGGTCGCATGACGACTTGAAGAAGAGCAGAGGAATATTCATTCAGCTTATAACAACGCTGCTACCCAACACCAATTCGAATTTGTTCAATGCTTCCCCCGTTCCCTCTTATACTGCTTCTATCCGATCAAGTCTTGTATCGCTGTTCCCCTGACGCTATTTTCGCACGCAAACTTCTAGTTAACCCTTGCTATTCACCAACTCATTCTTCACTGTTGTCGGTTACATTCCCTTGCCTTGCGGCCACGGGATCGATGACGTCTGGCGAAGCATAGGCAAAACACTCTGGTGTGAATTTCCGACAGGCCGTGTATTTAGGTGAACCGGCACGAGGACATCTATTGAAGTTTGCTCTGCGGGTTTTGACGAAAGCGATGACCGCGTAGGCGCGTTGCCAGTCTTCATGATGGATGTCCCATACACACTCGTTTTCCAAACCCACTGTTGACTCCATGAATCTTAAAAGGTTGGACATGATCAACTTGTACATGCAAGCAATTACAGTGAGAACGGGAACAAGCTCGTCAAGGTTGGCCCAGTTTCGTACCGTCAGAGACTTGAGATGCCCACGTCTGTAGCTTACTAGAACCTCATCAGGTCTACAGCGGTCCAATATTGCTTTCAACGGGTGATCTGCCCCCATAGTAGCCAAGGCATGCTAGAGAATGACTCTGTGGGGAAGCATCATTGTACGGCCCCTTGCACTTTCGAAAAGCCTGCTAAAGACGATCAGGGGGGATATTACACGCGGGGCTACAATAGATGATTAGCCAGTACCCGTGACATGGTTTTATAAGGGGGGAGACGAGCATGGAATTTGTGTGTTTCTCTCTGGCATCGGACGATGGAAAGATACATGTATGATCCGAACGAGTTGCCTCATCCCAGATTTGCCAAAACTTACCAATAAAGTCAACAAAATAGTAAAACTGTTGGCGTGTGGAGAAGCCAAGGTACCGAGACAATAGGCTAGCGGTTCGCAAGACTCCATCAAAGTCCAACAAACGAGCAAATTTGAGTCGGTATCTGGAACATTCCCAATTCTTGATCGTCTTCTCGGAGATTTGGTCGGGCGGTGTTTGAGGCTGTGCCACGAAGAAGCCTTCGTCGGAATCTGTTGGCTTTTCGCTCTCTGGTATCGGCACACCCATGAACCAGTCAGTTTGGGTTATACATCTTTGGGGAGCCATAGTTGGAGCTGTTGCCTATTGCTGTTGATGATATAAATGGCCACCTAGGGGAGATTGCCGCTGAGTTTGGCTGAGAGGAGGCTGTGATGAAGGAGTAAACAAAAAAAGGCGATGAAGTACCTACCCACCTGTACCTGTAGGCAGGGGGAAGTTAGGTATTCAAGTCTTAGTAGTCTTGGCCTGTTAATCTCGCCATCGGACTTGACTACTCTATGTTGAACATTGTTATTCTTTAATCCGGACTTGCTAGCTGCCTTGTTGCGCGAGGCAACCGAGGGGACTCGATGATGCAAGATGATGCAGGCAAAGGACACGTGGAAGTAGCATTGAATCTTTATCCATTACTGTGGTAACTACTACTCAACCTGGCTATATCCCAGATTCCAGGTGATACAGAAGAGCAGAAACAGCCGGGCATCAGCATCTGTTTGAGTACCTACAGGTAGGTACCTATTTAAAGGACATGTGACAGCTGGGCGTGTAGTATTCAGGTAAACTACATATCCAGCTAGAGGCACCTAGCAGCCACCGAAGCACCAAGTATAGCGCCTACGGGTACGAGTACACGTATAGCAGAGACCCGGTAACCCGCTGATTTATTGAGAGCCTCAACAAGCTCTGTCTTCAAGGTTTGTGGCGCTCATGTGTTTTTGCTGCGTAAATCCGCTGCGGCTTAGACAAAAGGTACTTGCCAGGTACCTTGAAAAAAAAAAAAGACAGACAGACACAGACACAGCTCTTCAATCTTACATGCTAAGGAACCTGCATGTACTTGACATGTTACGCGCGACAGCCGGAGATGCAATTACCGGCAGCCGAGAGGGCGCGATTAGATAAGCGAAGGTGCAGCAGCGGCTTTAGGCCGTTTCGCCACCGAGAGGCCAGCATGTGCGGTTGGATGGCGGATGTGTGGCCGCAGCTCCGGATTCCTGGGACCCCTGGCAAAGAGAAAGAGGCGGGACAAGGAAGAAACAAGAGAGGAAGAAAATGGATGAATGAGTGGATGACAGGACAAGGGCGAGAGGGTGGAGATGGGATGAGTTTACGAGTTACTACTTGTACTTGTACTAGGACCCTTAGTATTGATTGATGCTTTGAGTACGAGTACATATGGTACCTAAGCTTGTACGGGTACGGGTAGCAGATGCAAGCACAGGCTCAGGCACAGGCTCAGCACAGCACAGACTTTACACGGTTGGTCAGTAATAGGCCATGGAGCTCGTTGTTGAATGGATTTCACCGGCGAACAAAAAGATAACGGTCAAGGTTCTGGGACCAGCGTCCGGCCCTGGAGCCTCGCTAGCCTCGAAAGCAGGGACTGCAACCCGCATCGTGCAGCTTCTTTTTCTTTTCTTCTTCTTTTCAATTCTTCTTCCTCTCTCTCCATTTCCACCCGCCTCGTCCCTCTAGTTTTTAGTTGTTGTGTTGGTCGGGCTCTCGTTACGACTGCACGAATAATCCTCGGCGCCAGAGTGCTGACAAGCCGCCCGCCCCAAGAGCTATGGCAATATCTCCAACGTTCATGACGTTGGTGCAAGGCTAAACGGCTAAGGGCCAACGAAACGAAAAAAGCAGGGAGGAGGCGTGTAGTGAGAAAACTGAAACTAATAAATCACTAGTAATACTAGGCACGATGGACTACTGTACGTGTACGTGCATCTTGGTACGAGTACAGAGGTGCGAGGAATATCGTGTAGGTGTAGGTAGCACTACAGTAGGCAACTTGTCACGCGCGGGAGGGCATACAGGTACATGCTGGTCCATGGCTGGTCTCTCTCTTGTCCATTTCTTTCTCTCGTTTTTTGTTCACGTCTGGGTCTGGTCTGGGGTGGCCACCCCCCCTTGTTGTTGTTATTATTGCTGTTGGCTGACTGGCTTGTTTCTAGCGGCCTCTGTTTGGAAACGAACGCCGAATCGATGGCCAACCTTGGTAGCTGAAAAAAAAAAAGTACCCTGTGAAAACACTGCATGCTACCAAGGCTGTGCATGTGCAATGAGATCCTTCTTGGGATGCGCGCATTGCGGGGGCTTCTTGAAACAAGGAGACGATGTGGGATTTTTTTTGGTTTCAATAAAGCGATGAATAATAGACAGGCAGGCAGGGGATGTAAACCAGGGCGGAGAGAGGCTAGAGCACGAGCGTGTGCAGTGCTGTGCAGTGCAGTAAGATTGGGTTATAGGGGGCAATAGAGCCAAATAGGTACCAATTTACACTACAAATAGGTACTTCGAGAAGAGAGAATCCCGGGTTCAATTTGAGATGGAAGGGTGGGAAGAGGTCACGGGCGGGTTGCAAGGGTTCAGCTGCGTTCCTCGATGGAACTTGCTCTCTCGGACTTGTGCCACTTAGATTGCTCTGCCAAGGATAATGGGGGAGAGACATGCATACATACATGCTGAATGGGCAAAAAATAAAAAAAAAATAGAAAAAAAGGTTGAGAGAGGGCGTAAAAGTAAAAGGAGGGGGTGGAAAAGGGAACCGGGGGGGTGGCATCGTAATCTTGTTTTTTTAATCTTCTCTCTCTCTCTCTCGCTCTTAATGTATCGGTCACTTTTTTTTGTTTTTGTGATGACCGAGATTTTGAAAGAAAACGGTTAGAGGGCGATTTTGGCGGCGAGCTGCTGTTCGTGGTTTAGGGCGGGGGCCGGCTGATTGTAGAAACCAGAGCGAGATGGGATGGGATGGGATCTCTGGACATGGATTGTTTTTAGGGGGGTTCGTGTCGTGTCGTTTCGTTCCGTTTCGTTTCGAGCCGGGTCGTGTCGTATCCGTTCTGTAATTGTTCTAGTTCTCTCTCTCGTTGTGTCATGGATCTACACGTGCTTCTGTGATGGTATAATGAATGTTTATACAGCTGGTACCAGACTATACTCGTACCTCGCTCCTTTGTCAACATTCATACACCTGCAGTAATCATACATAACAGCTCCCCTCCTCTTAAGCAATTGTACATACGAGTATTATTATTATTATTATTATTATTATTATTATTATTACATCAACATTGTTGGCCCCGGATATCCCAGTCACAAGCCCGCGAACCAATCACACGCCGCGCCCCACCATCGGCAACGGATCTCCCAAGGGCTGAGCGCAAGGCTTCGGGACGTGCGCCCGAAAATTTTCGGGATTACTGCGTCGACGCCCCCTTTGGATGGTGGATGGGGGGGTGTGCGATATTGCAGCTGGACCCGGAATCGTGATGGAGCGTCTCCTCTCTGGCTCTGGCTCTGGCTCTGGCTCTGGCTCTGGCTCTCCCCCCGTTTCCCTCGACCGTTTTGACTCGATCTTGTTTTCACGACTCGAGCAGCTTCGTTTTTGATAGGGAAAACCTGGTTTTGGATTTTAGAGAAAATGTCCACTTTCGGTGGCTGGCGGCAAGAGGATCCCGTCGTCCGGCAGATATTATATCAGACAGAGCACAAGGAAACCCGTTTTATGAGAACGGAGGAGGGGAGGGGAATATTCATCCCGGGGCGCCTCATGCCGACCGCCGCGCCCTCTGCTTGTAATTGTGTCTACATGTACTATTCCCCAAGGATCCCAACGCAACACCACCTTGCATGGGCTGTCTGTACGAAGTAACATGCCTACCTACTACATGACCACATCGTAGGTCGGCTTCTCGCAGCTTCTGGCCGGAGATTAGCAAAAATGTCAATCACTGCTACGCAAGCCAAGACTACCGCGGCTATACGAGCACCACAAGCAATGCCCGGTTTTGACTCCTTCTTTTTCTGTTCCCACCGCTGCTGATCTGTTTCTGTTCTGGTCCGCCTTTTGCTGTGATCCAAATTACGCACCCTTCTTTGCCCTTCCTCTCTTTTCTCCGTTCTCAAAAGCCCTTCTTTCTTCCCACATAACCTCGGTAAACGTTTCGCCCAGATCAACCCTCGTGCCCCCTTTGGGTCCCCCCCGGCCCCATCGCACCCCCTTCTCAGCTGACTAGCCACAAGAGATCCATTCCTAAATACCCATAGAAAACACACTCTCTCTCGACCCAAAAAGTCTTGAATAAAACAGAAATCTTGTGATGCCCGCTCAAGCCCCCCCCCCTCCTCCCTTCCTCCCACCAGCCCGGAAACAAGGAGGGGGGGAAGAGAAGAAGAAAGGACATACAAACAAAGGCGTAACTCGTAATGGTAATTGCCTACTTGTCCACTAGCCGTTGCAAATCAATGTTCGGACAAGGGGGGGTGGACAGGTCGGCGAGTGGCTTGGAAGGATTTGGGGATGGGATAACAACAAGTCACTCTGCTTAGGCCCATCTCAACGGTCAAGTCGCCCCCCCTCCCGGGAACTGGGGTCTAGGGGGGAAAGAAGATTGAGCAAGAAAAACAAGTAATCATCCATAGCAGAAAACTGTTGCAACTGTCCTTGTCATGCAGCTTTGCCGGGGGGTGGTTTGGTTGGTCCCAGTCCAAGAGGGGACGACGG
>NW_026946457.1:36493-57110 GCF_033847375.1 Trichoderma aggressivum f. europaeum | reverse complement strand
GTCCACCGGGCTTTTGGACAGGCTGGACCGCCAGAATTGGGCTCGCGGCCGAATTCCTATTTTCCGCAAAATTCGTTTGTATGCGTTTTTGGTCAAATCAACTCACGGCCATACAAAAAAAAAACCAACACAGCCTTTTTTTCAGAACTTAGCGAGATAAAAATTTTATCACTACCCTAGAGCTACCCTGGAGCTACCCTGGGCTACCCTAGAGCTCCTGCTTGCCGTGGAGCTACCCTGGAGCTATTACAGCAGGCTACCGATCCGCCATACCCATAACCGCTAGTGCGCAATGGCAGTCCACTAAACCGCGATGCCCAGGACCGCTAATGCGCTACAGCAGTCCACTAATCCGCCATGCCCAGGGCCGCTAATGCGCTATAGCAGTCCACTAATCCGTCATAGGTATATTATAAGAAATAAGCTACCCTAGAGCTCCTGTCCGCCGTGGAGCTACCCTGGAGCTATTACAGCAGACCACTAGTCCGCAATGCACACGACCGCTAATGCGCTACAGCGGTCCACTAATACGCCATAGGTATATTATTAAGAAATACGCTACCCTAGAGCTCCTGCCCGCCGTGGAGCTACCCTGGAGCTACCCTAGAGCTACCCTAGAGCTCCTGCCCGCCGTGGAGCTACCCTGGAGCTACCCTAGAGCTACCCTAGAGCTCCTGCCCGCTGTGGAGCTACCCTAGAGCTAATATAGCTACCCTAGAGTTAATATAATTAATCTAGGGCTACTATAGAGTTAATATAACTACCCTAGGGTTACCCTAATGCTATTATAAAGTAAAATAAAAATATATAATAATTATAATATTAAGGTTATAGTAATTATTTTACTCCTTTTTAAAACCCTATAGTAAACTTATAACACTATTTATAATAATTTTTAATTAAGTATTACTTATAGCCCTTTATTATATTTTATAATAAATAATACTTAAAGCTTACTTTTTTAATTTATTTAAATATAAATTTATAAAAGTTAACTTTTATATAATAAAAAATATATATATATATTTAATTAAATATACTTAATTAATTTTTATTTAAAAAATAATTTAAAAATAAGTTAAAGATTTTATTTAAAATTTAATATAAATATTATTTAATTTTATTTATTATTTTTATTAATATTAAAAAGTAAATTAATAATTCTAATTTATAAATATATATTAACTTCTTATATTTATATTAACTAAGAGGGTAATATTACTATAAGAAAATACTAAGTTTATAGCTAGCTTTAGCTTATAAATCTAAATAAAGCATAGTAACCCTAAGAGAGGTAAGAGAAAAGTAAGTGGATATATAGGGGCAAAAGATCTACGCTCGAGCCACTATGGCCGTGCGTCCTAAATAAGGCCTGAAATCTCTTCAAGTGTTCTTTCTTAGCTACTCATCAAGCTAGTGACCGCAGGATAAGAAAGCGCCGAAGCTCTCTAAGCTTAAGCCTTCAATATTGATACATTTACCTCCCCGCATTCCACCTGTTAAAACAGCCTGCTTCCTTAACTCATCGCCTCCCTTACTCTCGCGATTCAGCACGCTATTATCAATATACCCACCCAGTGTCAGCACTCACGCGCAATGGCATCAGGCCAGGATAGCGGTATGCCGACTCCCTGGGTATGCATTTCTTGCATCGAGCAAGTCGTTGAGGGGTGGCACAGCCGTGACACAAGCTTACCCATAACAAACACTCGCCCAGCTGGTTAGTAGTACTATCTTTTACCAACCTCCCTTTGCCTTTTGACTGTTTATACTTACGTAGATAATAGAGGGGGCTGTTCTTTGCTGGCTATGTGAGGCACCTTCTCCCCCGGAGGAAATATTCCCAGTGGGTAACCTTACTTACGACGGAGCCAGCTCAACTATGCTACAGGAGGTCACTAACAGCCGCCTTTGCCAGGCCACCTACGCCAAGGCATTAGACAGCCTAGTCCAACTGGTAAGGCTGAGCGGCCTCGCCCGCGTTAACTATGAGAGATACAGGCAACACGTTTCAGAGGAGGTGTGGGACGCCGCCTGCGAGCAACTTCATAAGAATCTAGTACAGGCGCGCATTACTATGAGATGTATTATGGATATGGGAACAATTTTCCTCCAGGGCTAAAGGGGGAAATTCATAACTGAGCGGCCGACTACTGAAACATAAGCTTATGCATATCATAGCTGGAGCAGTTATTGGGGGCAGGCGGGGGGGGGCTTAGGGTTATCATACGGAGCTCGGGTATTATAGCAGCTGTAGCAGCCGTAAGAAGGGCACCATAGCGGCTATGGTAGTAATAAAAGCGGACTTGGCGAAATCTCGGGCGCAGCACGAAGGTCGGGCGTGAGGGCAGCTGTAGTGTCGACAATGGCGAGCACTCGTGGAGGTTACAAAGGGAACGGCCAGCACACCCTCTACCGCCGGCTTACGGGAGATACGCGAGACCCGTCCCACTGCTGCGGGCAAGCGAGGGGGGAAACTCGAGGGGGAGGCGGCCGCTATCTACCGGGGGCCACGAGATCTGCAGCGAGCCATGTATATTATAGAGAGGGTGGCGGCTATGTTAGCAAATCGTGATTGTAGAAAGAGTGGTCTGGAGATGTAGGGTGTAGAGGTAGATTTTGTTATTATAGGGATAAATTCACAAGCTTAGTCTAGGTCCCAGGTCCAGCCCGATACACTAAAGCTAGTCTACCTACGCCTAACCCGCTCAGATAATAAGCCAACATAAAAACACCAGGCCATGCACAGGCCTAAGACTCAGAAAACCTATTACAGATTTCATCAGTAATGGAGATAACCGTGTTGATTGTACCCCATATAGGGGGCTTGTTCAACCAGGTTGGGTTAAAATTCGATACCTGGTCGATCGGGGGGTTAGTGTGGTATCTTCCGTCAACTCTCATAAGGCCGTTCAGTACAAAGACGTCGGAATATAGGGTGCCCGCATCAAGACCAAATGTCGGCTGAAGGCGAAGGGACATGGCCCAATTGCGACAAAAGGTGAGAATATCCGCTACTCTCTCTGCTACTCTCTCAGCAGTGGCCCTAGGCACATCGCCCATCTCTCTTATGATAAGCAACCTAGTCGAGTTGATCTTATCCACGGAGGCATTATGCGGGTTAGTGAGCACTATACCAAGCGTGTCGATCATACTTCGTTGTTCTAGGTTAATCCCCAAAGACCAGAGGACATCCCTCATATAGCGCTGAAAGGTGGGATGATGCAAGGTGTTGCGATGCACCTGGTCTTGGAATTGGAGTGCGTTCCAGTGGGCTTCTTTCCATTTGAGGACAAGGAGACTTGCCCTGCCACGTACTTGCTGAAGCTGAGCATGGGTTTTGCTTCGGAAGTCGACAAGGTCCGTAAGGATCGCGCGCTGTTCCACCGGGTCGGTGCATTCACTGGGCCTGCTATCAGTGATGATAGTGGCAAGTTGGTTGTAGAGTGCCTCGAGGTTACGGGGCTCGGGAGAGACGTGGCCGTCGCTGACGTCCATAGAGCTTGGGGTTTCGGGGGAGTCGCCGCCGGAAGACTGGTCTTGCGACCCGAGAGGGTTGGGGGGTTGGGAGCTCATCGTAGGCGGTTGTGGTTATCGGCTGATACTTGGCTATGGGAATGATGACATAAACCCTGCATACCAGAGGAGTATGCCGCATATTTATACACGATTCTAGGCTAGCTGAAGTATTTGTTCACAAGGTGTTTAAAAAAACGGTCACAGAATACTACATGCAGTGTTCAAGGTTGTCTCAAAGGATGAACACAAGGTGTTTAAAAAACGGTGACAGAATACCACATGCAGTGTTCAAGGTTGTCTCAAAGGATGAACAACACTTTCTTTGTTCAATAGTGAAGCAAGGCACTTTGAACAAAACGTTGCCCTGAAATATGAATACCTTTTTTCTTTATTCTATAGTAGAGGGAGGTATTTTTAGAGTAATAATACAACAAAATATAAGGTAGTGCTATTTCCTAAATTAGCTAGTGAATTGGAGAATATACATAGTATATTCTCGACTGGCAAGTTAAGCCTAGGTCCCAGGTCCAGCCTAATATACTAAAGCTAATTAATCTACCTACATGTATGCTTAACCCGCTCGGATAATAAGCCAACACAAAAACACCAGGCCATACGTAACCCTAAGGCTTGGAAATCCTGTTACAAATTCCACCAGTAACAAACACAACTGTGTTGAGTGTATTCTAAATAGGGGGCTTCTTCAGCAAGGTTGGGTTAAGATTCAATATCTGGTTAGCAGGGGGGTTGGTGTAATACTGTACGCCAACTCTCATAAGGCCATTCGGCACAAAGACGTCGGAATATAGGGTGCCCGCACCAAGACCAAATGTCGGCTGAAGGCAAAGGGACGTGGCCCAATTGCGACAAAAGGTGAGGATATCTGCCATTCTCTCTGCTACTCTCTTACCAGTGGCCCTAGGCACATCGCCCATCTGTAAAAAAATAAGCGCCTTTATAGTTAATATAAAAGGGATTCCCAAGGGATAAACCTTGTGCTAGGGCTACGTCCTAAACGAGCGTGGAGAATAAAACTTATATATCCAGCTGCGCTAGAGTAGATGGAAGAATGTTGTATTGATCCGTTCGTGGATCAATATGTATTCAATTGATCCTGTGGTTGATCGAGGAAATGTTTCTTAGTCCTCTTCTGGTTGGTGGAAGAATTAATGTTAATCCGGCTGTGCCTGTTGTGTAGGCTCCCTGATTATGACCGTAAGTGCTGGGTTGTGATACTATTCCCTATTATAGATAAGAGATTACATTAACCTATATGATGATTAAAAAAGAAAACGTATAATATAAGCCTAACCCCAAGTATAAGCCTAAGTAAGTATTAACCGCGGGATTGGCTTAGCCTATTTATTACAATACCTACCTATAGCTAGGACTACAAAAACTACTAAGACCACTAAAACTTGAGGGAATGTTGGCCGAACATCTTTACCATATCGCTATTAATGAAGCGAAAGATAAAAATACACTTTGTGCCATTTTTATATATGGGTGTAGCTTAATTACGCTACGCTTCCCCGTGAGCTATTAGAAAAGGGTTATGTATCTCCGCCTATAACAGTGGCCAGACGTTACGCTTTTGCACCCATCAAGCTGGGGCTACTTACTTGGAAGAGGCCATTGCTATGTTCGACCTTTCCGCCCGCTGGTCCTCCTGATATAAGACATACCTAGGATTTGGATCAACGTAACCCTCATCTAGACAGCAGGCAGGGTTGCCCAAATAAGTTTGAAAATAAATAAAGCATACAGGTAGTGGGAGTGGGGTTCTGATGGACGTACTGACTACATGCCGCTCCACCAGAGGGTGCATAGCAGCCAAGGAAGCTCATGCGGTCACCTGAGCTAAGGCTCTAAGGCTGTACGGCCAGCAGTCCCCCAAGACACCAACCGGTATAAAGAGCCGTCTACGCGCAATAAGAGTGGCATTTGATTCTAAAGACCGTACTGACCTCCCGCCGGGGCGGTTACGTAGCTAGTCACCTTTAGCGGAACGTCCATGGCCTGTACTGCCGACCGGCCGGGGCCAGCCCGTAGCTAATCAGCCAAGGGTTCCTGTTTCAAATAGGAAGAGCCCTCGGTAGCCCACTAAAGAGGGAGGCCTTGCTAGAAGACTTCAACCATTGCGGCGTCCATGTTACTAGCGGATTCTCCCGTTGCCAAGATTCGGCATCGCTACCTCTATCTATGTTGGATATCAAGAGGCTTGGACACGTCCCCGAAGCCCATCCGGGTTGTTATAGGACCTCACTCCTCGACCCAGGCATCCCCCATACGGCGAGCACCCTGGGGAGCCGCTTTCCGAGGGGTCGATACATGACGCAGCACACGCCGATCGCGAGCGAGGCGCGGAGCCTACGAGCCTGTTCAAAAGGGTGCCGTCTGCGAGTATCTTAGAACAAGATATGGTACAAGGGTCGGCCTTTTTCGGTCATGCCGAGGACACTTCCCCCAGTCAGGCGCCAGAGGAGGCCAGGTGAGCACTCCAGTTTACGGCGGTCCAGCCGCTGTTGTTGACAAGACTTGGGCCCCAGGAACAGCCGGACCCGCGGGCTACCCGTACCTAAGCCAGTGCGCCAGAAGCGCACCGAGTTCCACCTGGGGCCAACCATCGATTCCCACTGATTTTTGTCCCTCGAACCCACATTATTAGCCAAGCCCGGAAATAGCTTCGATTATGGCGATATAGCTACGGCTAGTCCAACCTTCTTTGAACAACTAGCGCCTATCCTTGTTAGGGGTCCCCTGCATAGTCAACTCGGATAGCTTTCCGATTGGCTCCCACTTCCCCTCATGGGTCCACCGGGCTTTTGGACAGGCTGGACCGCCAGAATTGGGCTCGCGGCCGAATTCCTATTTTCCGCAAAATTCGTTTGTATGCGTTTTTGGTCAAATCGACTCACGGCCATACAAAAAAAAAACCGACACAGACTTTTTTTCAGAACTTAGCGAAAAAAAAAATTTATCACTACCCTATAGCTACCCTAGAGCTACCCTAGAGCTCCTGCCTGCCGTGGAGCTACCCTAGAGCTACCCTGGAGCTACCCTGGAGCTACCCTGGAGCTCCTGCCTGTCGTGGAGCTACCCTGGAGCTACCCTAGAGCTCCTGCCTGTCGTGGGGCTACCCTGGAGCTACCCTATAGCTCCTGCCTGCCGTGGAGCTACCCTGGAGCTACCCTGGAGCTATAACAGCAGGCCACCGATCCGCCATACCCACAACCGCTAATACACTACATCAGTCCACTGATCCGCCATGCCCACGACCGCTAATGCGCTATAGCAGTCCACTAATACGCCATATGCATATTATTTAGGACCAAGCTACCCTAGAGCTACCCTGGAGCTCCTGCCTATCGTGGAGCTACCCTAGAGCTACCCTGGAGCTCCTGCCTGCCGTGGAGCTACCCTGGAGCTACCCTGGAGCTACCCTAGAGCTCCTGCCTGCCGTGGAGCTACCCTGGAGCTACCCTGGAGCTATAACAGCAGGCCACCGATCCGCCATGCCCACAACCGCTAATACACTACATCAGTCCACTAATCCGCCATGCCCACAACCGCTAATGCGCTATAGCAGTCCACTAATACGCCATATGCATATTATTTAGGACCAAGCTACCCTAGAGCTACCCTGGAGCTTCCGCCTACCCTAGAGCCAGCGAGAAAAAGCGGCTGTGTTGGTTTTTTTTTTGTATGGCCGTGAGTCGATTTGACCAAAAACGCATACAAACGAATTTTGCGGAAAATGGGAATGCGGCCGCGAGCCCAATTCTGGCGGCCGACCCCTTCCATTCGGTCGTAGGACCTTTGGGGGGGGGGGGGACGAAGAGAAGGAAAGCGTGGCTAACGTATAGCCTCTATTAGAATCATACCAATCGACACCTAATACAACCATGGTAAGCCGCTAGCATAGTCTAAATAGCGGACTTGCTCCCTGGCCAGGCTAACTAAAAGTGCCCTATAGGCTGATCTGTCACCATGCCTAAAGTGCATACGGCTACTCGGAGCCAATCCGCGGGCTCAGCCGCGAATAAGCCTAGGCTTTGAAGAACACGGGGGTAAGCAGCGACCCCTGAGGTAGCTATTAACACGCCACATCGCGCTAACTAGTCAACTAATTTAGATCACTGTGGCATTTGCCTGCATCTACTTACAGCGGAGGATGTAAAGTTCTCGGTAGCCGTAAGTCATACCTATATTTACAGCGGGCTTTGGGTTCTGCAGTGCTGACTCCGTGCCACGTAGGAAGATCATCCCGTCCTCAGCCAGCGGCTTGTAACTGCGTATCACCGCCGAACGGACAGCCTGTGGGCTGCCCAGGAAGACCGCAGTTTGAACAAGGTCACCAAACTCAAGAGAGCAACTGCAAGGGTCGCATGCATCGCCCAGCGGCTGGGCCAGTGGCTCCTGGCCAAGGAGGAGGCCTAGAAAGCCGAAGCCGAAGCCGTCGAGCAGGAAGAAGCAATTGGACAATCCGCCTTGGATTAAAACGCGGTAGTGAACCTTTGAGGCGTTTCAGGGATATATTTCAGGTTAGGCAAGGTCCGTTAGTTGGTTAAAAGCCCACTGGGTAAGCTTATTGCCGAGGGTTTTTATTGGTTTTCCCCTTTGGCTGCGCTATATAAGAGTAGGGCCTTGTATAGCGTAAGAGAATTCTAATAAGTAATAACATCCTACCAATAGAAACATATTCACGTAATTCCGTTGACTATATTTTATAACACCCGTAGTTATGTTCTCCTAGAAGGCATTAATATTCAACAAATATTGCCTACTGCACCCGGGCTGCTAAACCGCAGCGCCCGGACCGCTGGGCCACGGCGCCTAGACCGCTAAAATACAGCGCCCAGGCCGCTGCGCCATGGCGGCTATATTACTACAGTGTGATAACCTAATACTTCAGGTAGGTCTAGGGTAGGGGTTTTAATTAAGTATGCCTTCCTACTTTTTTTTATTATATTTTCCCTTTAAAGAATATATTTGTGCACTATGTCCTCCAGGGTAAGTTACATTTTGTTATTTAACCTTAGTGTTTAAAGGCTGGGATATAGGTAGCCCAGTGTTATAATGAGCTGTCGCATCGCGTATTTCTTTTTTTTTTTCCTCTTTTACTACCCTAGAGCAGAAGAAAACAACAAGGGAAATTAGGGGCAAACATAAAGGAATTGTCTTTGGGGCAATTCTCATCCATTTCCGTCATGTGTTCTGAAATATTTCCGGATGCGGAACTGCTGTAGACACAAAGGAATTGACCTCGTTGTGACTTGAAGTGTGAAAGAAAAGTGGATGTTGTGTAAATGTGAAAGGAAAATGAAACAAAGGTGAGGTTTATCTAATATATATATTATAGAATCGCTTCTCTACTGTTTCGCGACTAATCCAATCTTCCTTTCTAACCTAACATCTTCAACTCCATTAGAATCATCTCCAAGCTGCATTTAAACCATTTCTCGTCTTTTTCTGAAGCATCACCTAACCACCTGCGAAGCATTTCCAATATGGTCCTCACGTACAAGCACCTCCCCGCCTACCAGGCCTACCTTAACGATCCCGCCAACGTCCGGCAGGACAATTTGATGCCGACCCTGCTCTACAACGAAGTAAGAATCAATTAAAAAAAAAAAAAAAGGACTGTCACTGAATCGATTCTGCAGGATGGCGAACCCATCATCATGCCCGGCGAGCGTTACTGCCGCTACACCGATTTTACCGGTGCCCGCTGTTGGAAGGTAAGAATTGGTTGTAAAACATCACTGATATGTCTTCGTACTAGTACTGATATGATTCCAATAGAACGACAAGCTTGGTGCTGAGTCATCTCTCCGACAGCACTATAAGAAAGTGCACAAAATCGAGTGCGAGAAACGGGCCACGGGCGCCAACGCTGGCGATTTGCAGCACGACCTGAACCGTAAGAATCGAATCTCAAAGATCTCTTAGACAATTTGGTACTGGTACTGAAACAGTTCCAGGATGGTATACTCAAATCATGGCCGGCCTCCGTCCGACGTGGATCCCACGCAAGGCTGCTGATCCCAGCGTTGACATCCTGTCCGATGTATGTTGCAATTGGGAACTAATTAGGATCCATTACTAAATTATTTCTCAGGACGACGATAATAACGATGGTGATGACGATGATGATAATGCCCTGGTGAGTGCCGAACCAGTTGCAAAATGAAACCCAACTAACTCTACAATAGCCTCCTGCCCCCCCCGCGCCTCCGGCTCCTCCTGCCCCCCCCGCGCCTCCTGCTCCTCCTGCTCCTCCTGCTCCTCCTGCCCCTCCTGCCCCTCCTGCTCCTCCTGCTCCTCCTGCTCCCCCCGCGCCTCCGGCCCCCCCTAGCTCTGACTCCGACTCCGACTCTGACGACGACGACGACTCTGACGACGACGACGACTCTGACTCTGACTCTGACGACGACGACGACGACGACGACTCTGACGACGACGATGACGACGACGACGACGACGACGACGACGATGACTTTAATAACGACAACGACTCTAATAACGACAACAACTCTGATAACGACGACGGCTCTGACAACGGCGACGGCTCTGACAACGGCGACGGCTCTGACAATGGACATGGTCCGGTATGTATTGAAATGGTAGGGAAATGGAACGCAACTAATTCTGATATAGCTGGCCCCTCCCGCTGATTCTGATAACGATGTAAGTGTTAAATAATTCTATACTAGAACACAGCTGACTTAGACTTAGCTCCTGGCCCTTCCCCCTGCTGATAGTAGTGATAATAATAATAATGATGATGATGAGGATGTTTGGATGGGACTTTCGGACGAGGTAAACTGATTTGGAGTTGTTTTTGTGTTGATTCACTAACAAGACTAGTCCGATTCCGAGGTAGATGAGAATGGACTCCGTGCTGTATGTAATGACACTTCCAGTTTTGATATATCTTACTAATACTTGAGTAGCCGAAGTGGCGCGATGAGGAGGAGGGTTTAATGCGGATTGCCGATATGCGGCGTTCTTGCGGCCTTACGCAAGGCAAGCTCCGGTGCCCGGAGTGTATTTTGGAACCCGCCCGACGTGAGAATTACTTCTAATTCCCTTTGCTTATATTTCTAAACTAATATATAAATAGGTTGCCCCCCCCTTTATGCTGATAATACTTGTTTGGTTTGGAAAGTTTTTAAAAATCCCTATGGTGGTAATTAGTTTAGGGTTAGTTAGAATTTGTTTTTATTTATTTACTACTTATTTAGATTAAACCTTGCTTTTCCATCTCTTTTTTCTGTTTAAGAAACTTTAATTGCTTTTTCTCAAATACTAATTCTCTTTTTAATCTTAAGTAGCTTTTTTCTAGCTTTGGCTTTAAGAGTTATTTTTCTTTATTAAATCTTATGTATTTCTCTTTTTTAGCCTTGGTTTATCTTTCTAAAAGTTTAATTTTCTGCTGCTGTAATAAAAAGTCCTAAGATAAAGGTGTTTTTCTAAAAATATATATTAATTAACTTAGGGTTAATTTTTTAATAATTCTAACATACCTTTAACACTTACGTAGGTTAGCTACTACCCCTAAAGAAAAGGATTAAGATAAAATCTCTATATTATTATTACTAAAGGTATTAGCAGTACCTTGGGAAACTTCTTTAGATATAAATCTAAATTAGACTTTAGAAAGTGGTTTAGATTAGAATTATATAGAATCAATTTTATTATATAGTATATTATTTATAAAATAGCCTTACTATATAATAACCTTTATCTTACCCTCCGACGGAATAATTGGTCGATCGCAGTTAACCTGTACTTTTGCACTAGCTGCGGGTACATTGTTGTCTCCGCAGGGGGCTTCCAGCCAGGCCTAGCCCTTGGCTTTGTCCTGTTATCCAGGCCGGCCCTTAGGGTAATGCTTGACTTGTAGAGGTCTGGGAGCCGGCGTTTCTGGGTGACATCCCAACGTCTCCTGCCAACCTTACCAATCTGCAGGGCACAGCCCTCTTCCAAAAACCCAGGGTAAAACTCGAAAAAGATGGGGTTTTTATCCTTGGCGTCATACGTTCCAAGACGAATATCAAGGTCGTCCTTCGTCTGAAAACCAAGCTCGTTCCCAAATATGGAGAATAGGAAGGTGCTGGCTCGCATCCAACCGTCCTTATTCCCCCCGCCGCAATGCCAGTCTGGGATGGGGAGTGGGGTTTCGGGGAGGGATATATAGGCACCCCCGAACCCTTGCACCCTGTTGGGTTGTTCGAATTCGTCCACCATTATTTCGAACTGTTGCAGATTCGTCTGTAGGCATTCATGGATCGTAACCCCCAGGAGCGAGCGGATACACAGGGAGATGTTAAGCAAGCCGAGGTAGCCGCACTCCCAGCCGCTAGGTTGGGCTGGGAGGGGAGGGGCGACGGCGTGTATATCACAGGGAAAACCAAGATTAACACCAAACTCCCGCCAGGCTAATGCCGCTGCCCGTGATCTTGCCTCGCGCTGGTTGTCGCGTAATGTATCGAAGATGAGAAGCGTGGCAGCCACCCTGTCAAAAACAGCAGCGACCCAGTGCTGCGGGTTATGAAAGTGAAACAACGTGACAATGAAGCGGCGGCCGTAGAGACTGTCGCGGAATTTATTCGTATAGCCCTGGCCTGGGAGGTCAGCGTTGACCATTCCTCGGCCGAGCAGGATCCGTAGGTCAGGCGTCGCTCTCCCAGGTACGCTGCTGTTCGTCCAGACTGAAGTGTCGTCGATGTCGATAAATGCATCCATCACGGCCGTCGAGGGGACACCTTGGCCGATTATATGTAGCATGGCGGCGAGGCCGAAACTGTTGGCCCACTGGTTGTTATGAAAGTCCAAAAGCAGCTTTCGCACCTCAAACAAGTGGTCATTCCACGACAGACCTCCTACTTGAGCCTCCGTAACAAACCGGCCGGTTTTTTGGAGGCCCGGGAACTCCGCTGCTAATCTCGCTGCGTCTCGAGGGGGAATGGCACCAGTCGTGAGGCCGTGGCGGGTGGGCCATTCCTGGCGGACGTTCATGGTAGGGACGCGATAGTGATAGGCCTCTGCTAGGCTCTGGGCCGGTGGGACGGGGGGGTTGGGGGGCATTTGCGTTGGGAACTCGTTTGCGCTGACCCACGCTCCCTGCTGCTTGCCCTTGAGGAAGTATTCAAAATACTTATTGCCCTTCGCCGTGGCTGCACCTTTCTTAGGTGGCCGGACCGCCCGAGAACGAGTTTGAGGAGCCATTGGAGTTGACGTAGTAGGTGTAAGAATATCTGAAGAGGTGCGTTGTTTTGGCTGCGGTGGCTAGTAATAGTCTTAAACGGCTTAGTATATGCAGTCATATAAAGTAAAGCTTTATTCTAGAACCCATAGATGGGAGACTACTGTTGATATTTATATTTGCATATATGCTGTTATGCCTTTGTGTTTTATACGCTTTTGTGTTTTATACGCCTTTGTGTTTTATTCCAAGTAACTCTCGTGCACTTGCCTGGCTTTGCGTTTTTTATTTTTAGTAACCTCTTTATAGATCTTGAAGATAAAGACGCGGGTCCCCGTTTTACGCTGGCCTTTGTCCGATCGTGCCCTCTTTAACCTTGAATCCCTGGCCCTGGCGCCACCATCTCCCCGTTTACGGTGCGGCCGCCCAAGGGATGCAGGTCGTGGGCATGCGTTGTCGTCTGCCTCCGGTGTGCCCCCAGCTGGCCTGGGAGCGCTATTGGTCTGGGTACGCCCCTGTGGTCTCTGGCGTTGGCAAACAGGCTGGCCCTGCCCACCGAGGGCCGAGCCTCATTCGCAAAGGGAATGGGGTTCTGGATACCCATAGGCTGCAGTCCACGTCGTCTGTTCCCATGCGAGGTCAACTGGCCTCTGCGGCAGGAGGGTAAGCCTACCTCGGTCCCGTCGAGCAAAAGGTTGGGAGGGGTGATGTCAGCGAGTAGGTTGGGGTCAAAGAGGTCAAGCTGTTGGGTGGCAGCCACGTCTCCTTGCTGAAGGATTTGGGGCTCCATGCTGTACTGCGAAGCAGTCCGGCGTAGGCGCATCCGCGCTTGCGTCGGCCAGCGCTACGGGGCGCGTGAACAGCAAGAGGCGAGGGCTTCAAAGGAGCGCGCGAACAGGGCAGGGGGCGCGCCGGCGCCGTTCCCCCTTTGTCATGTTGAACACTGGCGTCGTTCACAGCCCCGGCCTGACCTTTGGGCTGTTCCGGAAATCCAGCAACAGCCAAAGGAGAAGTTTAGTCTGCGGTGATGTTGATTTAGGGTTTCTAGCGGTTGCTAATTATAGGTCTCTATCTGCACGTATCCAATCGATCAGCCGTGTCTCGGGTAAGTAGCGTGGGGTAATGCGGGGAGATCAATCGACCCCATTACCGGGACCGGCACGGCATGCGCTCGCACGTGGCGACGTGACGGGCAGCAAAGGGATAAGTTCATTGTTCAACCCATAAAACAGCACCGACCTTTCGAGGTTACCTTTCCCTCGTCCAGCCACCTGACCGCGTGTCCGCTTTGTTTCGTTTTGACAAAGAACGGCACCCTGCGGACCAGCCACTTCCCTGGACTCGACCGTGAAAGGGTTTCCCTAGAACTAAGGAAAAGGGTAGCTCTATTTAAAGCTCCGTGGAACAAAGCTGCCAAAGGACCACTATGGAAACCGGGTGGCGGTCAGCGCACTGCCACCGCGTCAGAGCCACAAAGACAAACTGTTTGTTTATCCAAGGGTTATAGTGCAGAACAATCACACTACCACCATGCCGGCTCAAAGAGTGCAAGTGGAAAAGGCAGAGCTGCTTCCTCCCAGAGGTAATAAAAATAGTTTCATGGGATAATCTGACGTCTACTTATATACGTCTTATATACTTCCCCATCTAAGTGGTGATACTTACCTACTAATCTTTTGCATACATTCACATAGCAGAATACCCTTTTTTTTTTTTTGACTTTCACTACTGCTTGGCACCATGGCTGCCCCTGCTGCCCCTGCCGCCCCTGCCACCCTCCCCCCTAATACTGTTCCTTTCTTTGATATTGATTTTGGGGTACCCTTCGTGGATGGTAAAGATGCCAATAAGAAGAACCGCAGTGCCCCCCCTCCTTCCGACAAGGTTTGCGCCTGGGGAAACGGTACGGAAACGGATAGTATCCCCTGGGCCATTGTTGAGCTAGAGGCCGAGGGCGAGTTTGCAACGGAAAGGGAATCCGTCAGCATCCACCGCAGCATCCCCAAGCTCTACCCAATACAGCCTACCTTTATCCGGATGCGCGATGTCTGGCCTACCTTTCTGTTATATATGCCCAACCGGAGGATGACCTTTGGGGACGCTGGGCGGTTTTACAGCAGCACCAGCATGATAGGCGGGGGTAACAGGACGCACGACTTTTGGGAGCACATACGGATGCACCACAATTTCCTAATCGACATCCAGGATATATACGATCCCGCTCTAGTCCAAAACGCGCGGCCCGACCCCGAAAACCTCCTTGGCGTCCTCCGCGCCCAAATGAAGGACCTCAGCGACTTCACCTACGTACCCACCGCGGTGTACGACATAGGGAATACCTTATTGCCGATGAACATACATTTACGCAGAGCAAACATGGGCCATGTACAGCTGGCCTATACCCCAGGCGAACAGTCGGACGACATTATGCTCCGGAACTGGTATGGGAAGAGGTTTGTTGCGGGCATGGTGAGGGTAGACGGTCACCTGATATCGTTCATCTTCGACCGAGCCAGCGATCCAAGGACCAAGAAATACGCACACCTTTATATCTTTGATCCCATAAAGTTGCAACGGCGGCGGCGAGCCGTTAAAATCATCAAGATGTGGCGTCTCGAGCTCAGATGCATGGGGTACCCCTACCACTTCGCCGCCATGAGCTTCCCCCTGACCCCGGCGCCATACCTATGGGCAGCCCCATACATCTCGCTTTTCTGCGTTTTGCAGACACTCAGGGGGCTCACGGGGGAGCGAACTGCCAATATATCCCGCCGCCGAGCGTGGGCTAGGTTCCCGCTGGAAATCCACCCGCTCAACCCCCCTGTGCAGCAGACAGAAAAGGGCAACAGCGAGCTTCGTTTCAGGGACTGGTGCATCGAAACCGACTACAAATCAGGCGTGACAGCAGTGGGCGACTCTCTGAAGTGGGTTATGTCGCACATGGTCGCCTGCGCAGCCATGGAGCTCGGCCTCCGAAGCGGCCAAGACTTCTCGCCCACCCCCCTCCGCCACATCGCGTTCGATCTCACCCCGCTGGCCAGCGGAGACTGGTCCAAGCTTACCGCGCATGATAACATGACCGTCTTTGGCGGCTTTTATCCCATAATGCCGGCAGCCCTTCCGAGGCATGGGTTAAGGCTCTTTGGCTCCTTGGGGAACGGCATAGCACATGCCCTCAAGAGATCTCACGGGCGCCATCAGGAGAACCCGATGAATCTTCGGCCTAAGGGCGGTCAGCAGCCCCGCCCCGAAGAGACAGATCCTGCGCAACTTCTACCGCAGGCCGTAAGGGTTCTTAGGGGTTTAATCCCATAGATCTCTTTATATTTAAATAGAATAGAATAAGGAGTAGGGGAAAGGTCGTTTTGCTTACTTTATAATAAATCTCTTAAGGTATTTTTTTATAATAAATATTAAATATAAAAACTTCTCAATAATTCCCCAACAAACTATTACTTTATAGTAATTAATATATTTTTAATCTTTATAAGCTAGTACTTCCCCTATATTATATAAGACCTACTACCCTATAGTAAATTCCTTTTTATTTTATTTAGCTATTCTAAAGTAACTTTAATATGTTAATTTACCTACCCTTAAATAACCCCCCTACGGTACTTCTTATAGCAGATACTAAACCTGTTTATTAATTCCCTTGGCGCTCCCATGCTCTCTATAGCGCTATTTACAACCCCCAGCGATATCTTAGTACAGCGGTTCAACCTTATTATACAAAAGCTACTACCCTAGAGTTTCCCTAATCTATTTTCCCACCTACCCTAGAGCGATCCACCTGGGGCGCTCCTTACGGCGGGTACTGGATCCGTCTAGCGACTCTCTTGGCGCTCCCGCGCTCTTCTGTAACAGCAATCGGAAAGGGTGCCAGATCCGCCAATGCTAGCACCCTAGGCGGCTAGCACTGCCCTTTACAGCAGCTTGTGAGGGCTCTGGGCTACCCTGGAGCCCCCCTTCCATGTTCCCTCCACCTACCCTAGAGCGATCCACCCAGGGCGCTTTTTACAAAGGATACTAAATCAGTCCAGTGACTTACTTAGCGCCCCTGTGCTTTTTATAGCGCTATACGTGGCCCCTGGGAATGTTTATTATAGGGCTTCCCCTCTACTGTATTAACACCACTACCCTATAGCTACTTTTATTTATTTTACTTGGCTACCCTAGAGTTACCCTTTTATATTCCCCCTACCCTGGGGCGATTTACTTGGGGTGCCTTCTACAGCGGATACCGAATTCGTCTAAGGACTCCCTTAGGGCTCCCGTGCTCTTTGCAGCGCTATTCATGGCCCCTAGTGACGGTTAATTATACGCCTTTGCCCCTGCTATATAAGAACTGCTACCCTATAGTAAGCTTTTTAATTGCCATGGGCTACCCTGGAGCCGCTTTTATTCTTTACCCTCGCCTACCCTAGAACAGTCCCCTGGGGGGCTTTTTACAGCGGATACCACATCCCTCCAGTGGCTCTCTTGGCGCTCCTGTGTGCCCCCTGCAGCGCTGTCCCCGACCCCCGGCAGCGGTTTCTTATAGGGCCTCGCCCATGCTGCATAGGAACTGCTACCCCGTAGAACCTTTACATATGCCCTCTAGTTACCATAGAGTAGCCGCGATTTATTAAACAGCTTACCCTGCAGCCATCCTTCCGGGGTGCCGGCTACGGAGAAACCCAAGCCCGTCCAGCGGCCCTCTTGGCGCCCCTGCGCCCCCTATAGCCCTATTTAATACCCCTGGGGATAGTCTACTCCAGCGCTTCCCCACAGTTATATAAAAACATCCACCCCACGATAACTTTTATATACCCCATTTAGCTACCCTAGAGAAGCCTCAATATGTCAAACCACTTACCCTGGAGCGATCTTCCAACGGCGCTCCTTACGGCGGATACCGAACCCTTCCAGAGGCTCCCCCAGCGCCATCACGCTCTTCACAGCCCTAGCCATTGACCCCCGGCGCCCCTTGGGGGCCTAGGCGGCCCTGAAGCCGTCAACCTACCCTACACAGTTTGGGAAAAAGGCTGTGTCGGTTTTTTTTTTGTATGGCCGTGAGTCGATTTGACCAAAAACGCATACAAACGAATTTTGCGGAAAATGGGAATGCGGCCGCGAGCCCAATTCTGGCGGCCGACCCCTTCCATTCGGTCGTAGGACCTTTGGGGGGGGGGGACGAAGAGAAGGAAAGCGTGGCTAATGTATAGTCTCTGCTAGGATCTGCCGCACACAATGACCACCACGTGGACCAAGGTAAGCCACTAACCAAGGCGTATAACACAACGTCAACAGCTAGAAGAAGCCGGGGCTAACGTTCGATGAAACCAGTTGACAGTGTGCCACGGCTGCGTTAGCCGCCTGGACGAAGACCCCACCACTGTAATTCGCCCGGCAGAGAGCTCCGGCAGCGCTCCGGGTAAGTGCCACGCCAGCAGCCCCCTACGGCACTCGCCTAGCCCACGCGTTCTAACCCTGTTTTTTAGGTGGATGCCACATCTGCGAAGGCCCCATTAGGCCGAGAAGCTGTCTCGTATGCACGCCATACCCAGGCCCGCGGCCGCCGGAACCGTAGCCGCTGACACTAACGCTTTGCAGAGGAAATGCCCCGCGCTGACCACCCAGCTCGCGGTGGCCTACCGCGGCCGCCAGTCCCTTGGGGAGGGCGCTAGTCAACAACAGAAAGCGATTCAGGAATGCGCAGCCTCGCTGAACGAATGGCTAACGGCCTGCGATACCGCCTAGAAGGCGCTCAGCCAGGCCGAGTCAGACCTAGAGAAGATCCTCCGCCAGAAGGAACAGAAGTTGGGCGTCAGGGAGATCTTGCTAAACGACCGCCAACCACGACTCTTCCACCGCCTTTGCGCCATTCAAAGAGAGTGCCCCATTGTTAATGGTACTGCGGAAAAGGCCATCGACGACAGAATGCGGGATATCCGACGTACGCTCAGGGCTAGCGAGATCAGGATGGGGGTTGCTGAGGATGTGGTGCAATTCATGAACCCGCTCTTCGGCTGGTAAAGCCGTGGCGACTGGCGGCATAGATAGTGTGCGGGGGGAAACGAAGGCTGTTGTATAGGGTTTTTAGGTGGTTTTTCCCCTATACTGTATCATATAGCGGCCAGGCCCTACATGATATAAGAGAATTCTAACATGCCATAGGATACCACTAATACAAAAGAATAAACATTGTTCATTGGTAAACATTTCGCGCTGCATAAGTATAAATACCCTAAATAGCTTGTTTAGGTGACCCTATGCCGCTGCTAACTATAATAAACTCTTAGGCGTTTTTACATAATTAAACTTTCTTATTAATATATTAATCCTTAATTTTAAATAATTATACTATTATATATATATATTAGGGTATTATTTTTATAAGTATTATTATATTTATTTTAAAATTATACTATATTTTCAATAATTAACTTACCCTATAGCTATTATAAAACTACTTTATACTTACCTTATACTTACCCTATAGCCTAATTTAAAAAATAACTTAGGTTAGGCTTAGTATAAGGGGGCTGTGTAATAAAGTAAAGGATTAAAATAAAAAAAGGAACTAAGGAGAGAAAAGTAAAAAAAAAATTTAAAAATAAAAATAGGAGCTAATATATACTTACCCTATACCCACTGCCTTATATAAGTACTTACCCTAGAGCTATAGTACGGCATAAAGGAATATACCCTAGAGTTACCTTAGAGTATAAAAGGGACTTACCCTAGAGCCGCTGCCTTATATAAGGCATATATATATCCGCGCCTTTATTTATATATTTCCTCTGCCCTCTTAGTTATTATATAATTTTACTAATATATTTATATAAAAGTAAGTAAGTAAAAGAAAATAAACTTAAGTATAAAAGTTAAAAAATTAAAAAATTAATTAAATTATATATTATATTAATTTACCTACTTTATAATTATTTATAATTATTTTAAAAATAGCTTAAGATTACTTTATATAATTACTTACTTTAAATTTATTTTAGAATTATAAACTTAAATAAGTTATATATATATTTAAATTTTTATTTATAATATAAAAGAATTACTCTAGGGTAAGTTAAAAAATTTATATTATTAATAATAGAATAATAATTTTATATATATTATAAAAAAATTAATATAATATAGTTTTACTAAAAATAAAAAGGAATATTATAAAAATTATAAAAATATTAATAAAATATTAAAAAAATTTAGTATTAAAAAAAAATAACTTAAAAGATTTTTATAAAGAAATTATTTAATAAAAATAATTAATATAATAGAATTATAATAGAATTATAGAATAATAATATTATAAAAATATAAAATATATAACTTTTTTTAAAATAATAATAATAAAAGTTATTAAAGAAATATTATAATTAAAAATTAATAATTAATTTATTATTTACTTTATACTATAATATATTTAAAAATAAATTATTTTAAAAATATTAAAGAATTTATTAATATTATAAATTATAATATTATAAAATATTAAGTATAAAATATAACTTTTTTTCTTTTGAGGTTATTAAAAAAAAAAGAAATTTACAGCTGGGTATTTATAAATAGCTAATAGTTTAATATAGCTTATAACTTATTTAGTATAGGGTATATGGAAAATATAAAGTAGCTTTTAAATAACCGTCTACTTTAGTATTATAAAAATACTAAGTATAAAATATAACTTTTTTCTTTTAAGGTTATTAAAGAAGAAAAATATTATAATTAAGTATTTATAAATAGTTAATAGTTTAATATAGCTTATTACTTATTTAGTATAGGGTATATGGAAAATATAAGGTAGCTTTTAAATAACTGTCTACTTTAGTATTATAAAAATACTAAGTATAAAATATAACTTTTTTTCTTTCGAGGTTATTAAAAAAA
>NW_026946457.1:11015-36395 GCF_033847375.1 Trichoderma aggressivum f. europaeum | reverse complement strand
GTGGAAAATATAAGGTAGCTTTTAAATAACTGTTTACTTTAGTATTATAAAAATACTAAGTATAAAATATAACTTTTTTTCTTTCGAGGTTATTAAAAAAAAAAGAAATTCACAGCTAGGTATTTATAAATAGCTAATAGTTTAATATAGCTTATTACTTATTTAGTATAGGGTATGTGGAAAATATAAAGTAGCTTTTAAATAACTATTTACTTTAGTATTATAAAAATACCAAGTATAAAATATAACTTTTTTTCTTTCGAGGTTATTAAAGAAGAAAAATATTATAATTTAGTATTTATAAATAGTTAATAGTTTAATATAGCTTATTACTTATTTAGTATAGGGTATATAAAAAATAAATAAATATAAAATATAAAAAGTAAATATATAATTAATTTTTTAATATTATATATATATTTTTTTAAAAAATTTTTATTATAATATAAAATAATAAATATATTTTATAATATTTTAAATATATAATTATTAAGATACTTAATAAACCTAGGGTAGCTATAAAGTACATACATAAGCTAATATAATACTATAACCCAGTCTGTAATTTAAAACCCCGACTTTATTTATAACTTAACTTAATTGGCCACAGCCGACCAACCTCAACTTTACAGATTCCGGCCATAGAGCATAACCAACCGAGGTCAAGGCCCAAGCCCATAATGTTCGGAAAGACCCAAACAACAAGGTTCAAGCATAACGCAAGCTTCATTCCCGCGACGCATAGATCAGTAGCTTACCTAGACTAGACAGGATCGTTCCGTTGGGTTATGAAGGGCAGTGGTGACCCGCCTGCAAATAGATTCCCTAGGCAAAGGCTTCCAAGGCCAATAGGCATTCCCTTCTATCGAAATTACTTTTCTAATCTAATACAATCATTGATCCGCTGATCATTTTCTTCTCCAAACAAATCATCAAACTCATACGTAATCCACTCCTTCAGCTTCTCAAATGATCTTTTTAAGCACTCGTCTCGTCCGCTGAACCTCGTCAAGGTGCTGTAGTACACCTCCGTGTTCTTGCACTTGAGCCTGGCTTCCTCAAAGAGCTTGACCTGGAGCCCACGCAGAAGATGCACCGACCGATTCGAGTCTTTGGGAGTTGGGTCGGGGTCCCAGATAACCAGCACCCTGCGGCCATGCTCCACCGTCTTTATCCACGCAATAGCGAACGCATGCCACTCCTTCGTCTTCGTGATCAGTCGTTTGCCATCGGCGACCGGGTTGTGTTGCGGCATGAGACCGAGGCCCAAGATGCAGTTCTTTCCTCCTGATGAGCCGCAGAAGAATTGCTTCGCGGTCTTTACCTCTGTCGCACACTCCTCCTCCAACTCGGCCATCCACTTCGACTTCTCCTTACCAGTGGTCATGCTCACTGGATAAGGAAACACCGATGGGGCGTCATCCCTCTTCACGATCGTCGGTAGCCACCTCAGATAGGCCATCATATCTCGTACCGAGGTGTGTACATCCTCGGGGATCTTCATCGGCTCGAGGGGGGTATGCTTCTGCAACCGGGAGTCAGCAAATGTCGACAGTCAGCGGGATTCAAGCTCTGTGCCGCCCAAGCGGCGGCTTCGCGGCCAGGCTGCTGGGGAGTCGATGTCCTGTTGCAAAGACGCAATGGCGAAGGGGGGGTTCTCGTACCTGACGTGCGCCTTTGGGCTGGCTTGGAAGGGAGCAGCAAGGAGGTGAGAGGCTGAGAGCGGCGGCGGCGGCGAAGAGAGACAGAGCGTGTGGGCGAGAACGGCGAGGAGAGAACCGGCAAAGCGCGAGAGTGGCAAAGAACGAGGAGATGTTGTGAGCTCGAATGGCAACGGGAGAACCGGCAAAGCGCTCAGGTGGTGAGAGCCGAAACGAGGCTGCGAGCGAGAATGGCGACGAGAGAAACAACAAACTTGCTTCCGCCTCCGCCCCGCCGGTGTTTGGGTGTGTGGAGTGTTGCAAACGAACGATTCATCTCACCCATCGTTGCCCGGGAGCCGCAGATGCGAAGAGGCGGCATTCACACAAGCACGGTGCACCTTTGCTGCGCTCTTCGCGAGTTCGTGACCGAAGGGGGAACCGACCAACCGCTTGGGTGGTCTCGAAAGGACTGGAGAGAGGCTGCCGGCGTAGACTGAGAGGAGAGAACCGACCAAGGGCTCGAGCGGCGAGGCTGCGAGCGAGAATGGCGAGGAGAGAGAAAACAACAAACTTGCTTCTGCCTCCACTCCGCCGTTGTCCGGGCCCGCGCGCGTGCCAACCAGTTTGCTTTTGCCACAGGCCCAGCAGCGGCTGTTGGCTGGAGGCGCGTTTGCTTGCGCATGATTCACTCTCGCTGCGCTTTCCGTGAGTTTGGGAGCTGCCTTTTGAACAGCGAACCTCTCACCGCCCCGGCTGCACCCCAAGGCCTCTGGCACTGACCGACGACCCTTGCGCTCCCTCGAGTCTCTCTCTTCCTCCAGCCCTCCTCGAGTCTCTCTTCCTCCAACCCCCCAGTCTTCGCTGCCGACACCAACAACCAGCCACCCAACAATCGATTGACCGGCCTCTGAAGCCGACGGAAACGACCGACCACAAAGCGATGGAGCACCAAGGCCGAATGACGGGTCTCTGCGCCATCTGCGTGCAGAAAATCAGCAGCAGGGAGCTGGTGGAGGAGCTGCCTGCCCAGTCCCAGAGCACACTCTGTCAGTAAAGCGTGCCGTCGTCGCCCGCCCAGCAGACGGTTACTTACGGAGGAGACACAGGGGCTGACGCGTGCTTGGCGTGTGGGAGGATGGATGTTTGGCGAGCCTCGCTCGTGAGTTGCCTGCCCGTGTGGGATTCCCGTTGGCTGACATTGGCTCGGCCACCTTAGGCGTCCTGGGAACAGGTGATGGCCCTCATGGTCAATCTTTGGAAGGCGGCCCTGGACGCCCGCGCAGCATACGTTCACCACCTCGAGGGATACGGCAGAGAGGCTGGCTATGGCAGCTGGGGAGACACGGATTCCGACGACGAAGGGTTGGCCCCCTCGAGCACGGAACTCGACGGTACCCTTGCGGCGCTCCTCGCCAGCCTCCAACAGGTTTGCAAGCTCGCGCCGCCTCACGGGGAGAAACTCGCTGACACTGAACCTTCCAGACTCGCGAGGAAGCAGCTCGCTTCGCCAGGAAGCTCGTCGGCTGGTCCTTTGCGGAGTACCAAGCGGAAGCGGCCGCGAGAGAGGTCCACGACCTCCTGGACGAACATCACCGCAGCTCGTGAAGACGCCGCCCCGAGCCCCGGTATGGGAAAAGGGCTCCAAGGTAGCTTGGTGATGGGCGAGGCTTTTGGGAAAGGAGGGCCGACCGGAACAACTGCGCTCTGGATCTCGTAGGCAGGGCGGGGGAGAACGGAAAACCAGGCGCAAAGGTGGATGGGGCCGTGGAGCGTTGGCCACTGGGGAAATACCAAGCATAGAGCAAGCACGTGGAAAAAAGAACATTGAGCATGAACCGACGGTGGATGTGTAGCCCGCAGGGTTGGCAGCAGAGGGACGATAGCGTGGCGGCTGAATAGGCGGGCTTGAAAACATTCAAGCTGCTGGGGTTGGGAAAGTCTCTCTCATCAGGAATCAACTGGTGTTGCCGGCCCATCAAGGTGCGCAGCTCGACATTTGCAAACAACTTCGATCTGTAAGCAGTCTTGGCGCCCTCGCGCCAGGATTGAAACTGAAAAAGCCGTAGGCGACTTGATGTTCCCTCTATACGCGCGCTACTAAGCCACAAAGCGCGCGTGTCAAAGGGAATTTCGCGAACAACTCTCGCGAACGACACTTGCGAACAACGCAGTAAGGCGGCCAGGGTTATTACGCGTCAAAGGGACTTCAACACTAATTTCTTAGGCATCATTTACTGGTAAGCAGTGATAGCAGCGAATGTACATGTACGCAGTTTCTGCATATCCGTTCATCCCCTTCCCAGATGATGCCGTTGATGCGACAGATCGCCCTTCCCCCACCAACCCCGCATCCGCATCGGCCCTGGTGATCGGGTAGTCGGATCGGTAAAATCTCCGCGCCTACCCACATGCATTTGTGGACAATTTACCCCTGGCCGCCGCCCCGCCTGTGGCTCCCGAGCCGGCGCCACAACACCAAAAAAAGCCACTGTCAAGCTGAATATCAACATGCAGACGATGTTGCGATTTTACGGCGCATTTCCAGACCCTAACACAACCGCCGTGGCGCTACCCTGTATTTGCATTGAGATCGAGCCAGTACGTAAGCAGGCGGCGAGGGAACAATAAAAAGTCCGGGCTTTCGGCCTGAGGCATCCGCCCCACGGACCTCAGCCCGTTTGCATCCCACCTTTTCAATTTCTTCTTCGCCTTCATTTGTTTTTCTCCTCCTCCGCACACCGGCCCTCATCAGCCCTGATCTTGAATACGCTTTCTGTGAGTTTGAGTGGAAGCTCCAAGACAATGACCCCCTCTTCCCCGGTTCTGGGCGCTGCTAACATCGCACGGTGGATTCTGAGGAGTCAGGCACTTCAAACCATGGGTCACTTGAAATCTGCTCCCACGGGGTACCCTAACCCTTCTCGAACAACCAAGAGAGAGTTGAGGGAAGATTCGGCGGAGCCCATCGAGTAAGTCTACCCCAGAACGTGAAGATGATCTGATCGATCTCCTGCTGGCGAGAGCGACTGCTGACTGTCTGGCCGACCTGGCAGCCTCGAGCGAGACCGAGCCGTGGGAACGAAACCAAGCGCGCCGAAGAAGCAGAGGACGTCCAATGGCCCATCAGGCATCGCGATACAGCCAGACAGCGTCGATGGAGAGAACGGGGCCGCGGCCGGCTTCTGCTTGATGTGCGTGAAGCGGATGAGCCAGGGAATCTTCGATGGAGAGAACCTCAGCCTCAAAAAGCCGGTTGATGGTCCGGCGCTGTGCCCGGCTTGTGTGAACAAAATGCCCTGGAAGAGCCTCATCGTGCGTCAATCGCCGCGGCAGACCAGCCCGGGCAGTCGACAACGCAGGCCGCTCATGCTAACGTCGAGTGTTTCTAGTGCGACTTTCCGGACGCGAATTCGACCTTGATCAGTCTGTTGAGCGACATGGACGCTGCCTAGGAGGCGTATGTCAAATCGTCAAAGGCGACATGGGAGGAGCACATTATCCTCGGCCTCGGAAGCCCCGACGCGCCAGTCAGCGACAAGGTCTGCGTGGACCTAGGCACGGAGGAGGGACGCGAAGTTGGCGTTTGGGCGATCGGGGCCGAGTCCCAGGACCTCCGCGCGAGCGCATCCAAGGTTTGCCAGCCAATACTCCCCATGCGAGGAGCGCGTATCAGCTAACCTCAAACACCAAGGCACGAAAAGCGGCGATAGACTTCGCCACCCAGTGCGTGCGCTGGCACAATGCGACAGCAGATTTGCGCGCGGCTGCGTCCGTCTTTGCCGAGCTTCAGGGCTCCTACGCAGACTACGTGACGCGATTCAAGTCGGCCTGTTTGGCCAATGACCAGGTAAGCACAGCCGGCTCACGCCACAACTACCGGGCTCGTACTGACCAAGGCGTGCCACTCGACAGTTGCTGCACGACAAGACCATGCGTGAGGCTGCCACACACTTCCGCTCTGTCAAGATGGCTCAAATGTCGCGCGACCGATGCCAGGCCCTGCTCAATGAGATATCAATGGCGCTACGAACTCTCATCCGCCCCGCCATACCATAGAGTAGCATATGTGTGTACCTGGCCCCTTTTGTGCTTGGGGTAAGCCCCCATTGGCTGGCAGTCCCGGCTCAGGCCTATCCCAGTAGACTAGTCTTCAGCCCATCACGTTCCGCTGTCCACTGTGAGATCACTGCAACTCTGACTCCTTTCCCTTTCCTTTCGTAGATGTAGATCGCGGGTCCCTACCAGCAGCTGCCGAACTTTGGGCTAAGTCTGAAGAGAAGAGGTATTACCGGGGTGGTACGAGTGATTTGCTCTTTGACTGGGCGCTATCCTTTTAGATATACATGTGTAGTATTTACCTAGGAAGCCATTTCATGTATATACGCAGTTTCTGCTCGCTTTCCCAGATAATACCGTCGATGAGATAAATTGCCCTTCCTCCACCAACCCCGCAGCTACCCCGGGCTATCTACCGATCCCGTAGCCTTCAATATCGGGAAATCCCCCGCGCTTACCCAATGATAAATAGTTTACCCCTGGCGCCATGTGCCTCCCTTCCTAGCTGGCGCCACCACACCTAAAAAGCCACGTGCTGTCAGATCGCACATACGCACGCAGATCAGGTACAGATAGAATTCCTTTTATACAGTACATTTCCAGGTTTTGATTTAACTGCCGCAGTGCTACCCTGCATTAAAGCCAAGAAGCTCCATAAGCTTGCGGTAATGGGAACCTGAATCAAAAGCCTGAACCTCTGCCTGCGGCATTAGCCGCACAGACCTCAGCCTTGTCGCATCCCACCGTGCTCTTTAGATTGCTTCTTCACCTTTGTTTGTTTTTTCCCCCACCTCTTTTAATTGCTTCTTCACCTTTGTTTGTTTTTTCCCCCGCCTCTTTTGATTGCTTCTTCACCTTTGTTTTTGTTTTCCCCCTCCTCTTTTGATTGCTTCTTCACCCTTGTTTTTTCCCTCCTCCGCTTATCAGCCCTCATCACCCACAATCTCGAACAAGCTTTCTGTGAGTTTGACTGGAAGTTCCAAGACAATAGCCCCCTCTTCCGCGGTCCCGGGCGCTGCTGACATTATACAGTGGATTCTATAGAGCCAGCTATTCTAAGACATGAAGTCTGGTTTCACGTGGAGGAGAGGGGTTGAAGAAGACTCAGAGGAACCCAGCGAGTAAGTCAGCCCCAGAACGGAAGGGCAATCGATCTCCTGCTCGCGAGGGCGACTGTTGACCCTTTGGCCGACCTGGCAGCCTCGAGCAAGACCAAGCCGCGAAGACGAATCCGAGACCGCCGAAGAAGCAGAGAACAGCCGACGGCCTCTCAGGCAGCGCGACCCAACCAGGTAGTGCCAAGGGAGGGAACGGGGCCGTGGCCGCCTTCTGCCTGAGGTGCGTGAGGCGTATGAGCAATGGAACCTTTGGGGAGAATCCCAGCCTCAAACAGCCGTGTGGTGGCCCGCCGCCATGCCCGGCGTGCGGGCAGAAAAAGGGTTCGGATAACGTCATCGTATGTCATTTACCGCAGCGGGCCAGCCCGGGCAGTCGACAACGCAGGCCGCATACGCTAACGCCGAGTGTTTTTAGGGTGACCATCCGGACGCGAACTCGACCTTGATCAGTCTGTTGAGTGACATGCACGCTGCCCAGGAGGCGTACGTCGAATCGTTAAAGGCGGCGTGGGAAGACGACATCACTCTCGACCTCGAAGGCCCCGTCGCGCCAGTCAGCGACAAGGTCTGCGTGGACCTAGGCACGGAGGAGGGACGCGAAGCTGACGCTTGGGTTACCAAGGCCGAGTCCCAGGACCTCCGCGCGAGCGCATCCAAGGTTTGCCAGCCAATACTCCCCCATGCGAGGAGCGCGTATCAGCTGACCCCAAGCACCAAGGCACGAAAAGCGGCGATGGATTTCGCCACCCGGTGGATGCGCTACCACAATGCGAGCAGAGATGTGCGCTCGTCTGCGTCCGTCTTTGCCGAGCTTCAGGGCTCCTACGCAGACTACGTGACGCGATTCAAGTCGGCCTGTTTGGCCAATGACCAGGTAAGCACAGCCGGCTCACGCCACACCTACCGGGCTCGTACTGACCAAGGCGTGCCACATGGATCAACAGTTGCTGCACGACAAGACCATGCGTGAGGCTGCCAAACACTTCCGCTCTGTCAAGGGGGCTCAGAGGTCGCGCGACGGATGCCAGGCCCGGCTTGACGAGGCATCAACGGCGCTGCAGAAACTCATCCGCCCCGCGTTACCGCAGGGTAGCATACCTGGACCCTCGTATGCTTCCGCGTAGCTCCCATTAGCTGGCAGTCCCGGCGTATACCCATCCCAATAGACTACATGTGTGTAATATAGTTTTCGGCCCATCACGTTCCGCTGTCCACTGTGAGATCACCACAACCATGACTTCCCCCCCCCTGCGCTTACAGGTGTGAGTTGCTGGTTACTACTTACTATCAACGGCCGGAATCCGGTTCGAGTCCAGTGGAGAAAGTAACGCCGGGGTATCGTGAGTGATTGACCCTCACACTTAGGCGCTGTGTCTTTACCTGGGTAGATGTATGTGCAGTATTTACCAAGGAAGCTATTATACGCTCCACATAGCAGGAGCTCAAGACAGTCTATTCACTAAGCGTGGTATAGAGTTCTCTCCTTCGAAACTGAGTCTTGACTCCGCGCAAGCATCAAACTCCCCTTTCCCCTGGTGAACCCCATGTACACAGAACCCTTGTCCTCCCTCGGCATCAAGTTCCTGTCCTTTATATACTGCAGAAGCGCGTGTGACTATTTTCCCCAAGCCAGATAAGCCGCTACCCTGTAAATCCGTAACCCCCCCTTGGCAGCAGCGCCCTTGTCCGATGAAGTTGGTGATGCCCCTTACTCGCCAGGCCCGCCCGAGGATAACGAGATGACATCGTATGGGCGACTGTTCGGCCGCGTACCCGATGAGACGCTGATGGCAGCCTGCGCGGTTTGCGACGCTCGAGGGAGATTCTGCTCGAAGAAGCGGCTGCTGCTCGGGTTCCAGCATCGTATACCACGCCTCGCCAACGCGGCGACTGACCCTGCCTCGCCTGGTAGGTTTCGGTAGACGTAGTCTCGAAAGGGGGCCCAGAGGCTCGGCGCCGGGGTTGTTACAGTCGGCGGCCTCGTGAAGCCGCTCAAGACGGGCGCGCCCTTGGGGTACGTCGTAGGCTTCGTCTTCCAATCGCCGGCTCTGTGAATCAGAAGGGCGATGGGCTCTCCGGGAAACGGCAAGTGGAAAGAGAATTCGTACGGCTCGTTTGCCTGCTGATTGTTCCTCCTGCCCGCATCGTAGCGTTCGAGATCGCCCAGCGACCTGATGCCGAGCTCGTTGGCCATCATGGCGTGCAGCACGGTGCTGGCGCGTCGCCACGCCTCCTTGCTGCTGCCGGCGCCGTATGTCCAGTCCGGCACTGGGAAGAAGGGGGCGCCCGAGTTTGGCATCTTCGCATAGCTCGCGGGACGGGCGTCGGCGTGCAGCCACGTCCTGGGAAAGTCATGGGGGGAGAGTTCCCTGTGCTGGTCTCCCTGCCGGCACCGCGTCGCCAGCAGCAGGTTCACGAGGCCGATGTAGCCGCAGGCCCAGTCGTTTGGCTGCTCGGGCAGGGCAGGGGACACGACGAGAGTCCCGCACGGCATGCCCATGTTCAGGGCAAAGCTCCTCCACGCCAGGCCGGCCGCCTTCGCTCTCTTTTCGCGGTTTGACTCGATTGTGTCGTAGAGCGTCAGTGTGCATCGCAAGCTGTCGAACACGGCGGCGACCCAGTGAGCGTCGCCGAAGTTGAAGAATGTGAGCACCCACCGGTGCGTGTACAGCTCGTTCCGAATGCGATCCGTCTCGGTGCAGCCTGGCAGGTCGGCGTCGACGAGCTCGTCTCCCTCGTCGAGTCGGGGGTCTGAGAAGTTTCCCGTTCCGTTTCGCCAAGGGGTCGTGTTCAGCACCTTGATGAACTCCTGCATGGCGGTCGCCTTCGTGTTGCCCTGGCACAAGACCGCCAGCATTGCCTGCAGGCCGAAGTTGTTGGCGAGCATTGAGCCGCGCATCCTGAGGAGCAGATCCCTCACCTCCCACACGTGCTGGTGCCAGCTCCGCCCAAAGTACTTCTCCACGAACTCGTAGGCCCCGGTGGGCTTCAGTCCTGGGAACTGCTCCGCGAGGCTCTCCGGGGATAGCCTGAGGGTCAAGTCGCCCGTCAAGCGTGTCGTCTTGCTCCAGCTCTGTCTGACGTTGATCGGGGAGATCCTGCAACTCTCTGCCCACTCGGCATCCCTGGAGGTGTAGCTGGCCGGCCACGGGTGATGCTCTGGCCCGACGAGAAGCTTCACGGCGTAGATGTGCCGGGGCTGCTGCTGCTGCTGCTGCTGTTGTGGCATTGTCGTGGAGGATGAAGAGATTGATGTTGGTTGTCTGCTGCAACAACGGCAAGAGCGGAGTTCAGTCAGCCAAGCACTGGTGAGAGAGGTGGGAGAATGCATGTACTTACGCGTGGTGGTACGGTGTGTTTTCTATGTCAGAGAGAGAGAGAGAAACAGAGAGAGAGAGAGGGGGGGGGGGGGGGGGAGGGAGGTTTGAGATACGGGAGCGAAGTGGTGAAGGGTGCAGAGGAGGAGCGAGTGCGGGAGGGTGGAGGAAGTTGAGATAAATGTGAGTGCGGGTATATATATAGCGGGCTCCGAGGCGTGACAGTGAATCACTGCACATCGACTGCCCGACAATCCACCAAGCGTAAAGCTAGCATAGGCGACTGCCACACGAGGTGATAGACCATAAGGGCCAATCTCAACTGCGGCCGTTGAGCCTGCAGGGTTGAAACCGGAGAGACGATCGCGTAGCTTCTGGGTAAACAACCAAGATCGGAAGTAACTGGAAAGCTCGTGTGTGAAGAGAGGGTGCGAGTGCGAATGGAGAGGGAATGGCGAGGAGACAACTAGCAAGCTTGATCATGCTTCCGCTCTGCCATCCCTTGAGCAAACGACCGCAAACCTGTATTTACCGCACAGGCCCAGCAGCTGCTACAAAGAGGCGCGTTTGCAAACGCCCGACTTGCCTTCGTCACCATCTCGGCGGGTCCGTGAGCTGATCCCAGGAGTCATTCACTGCACTGCCGTTCTTCTTCAAATCTGCGGCACCATCACTCCTTTGCCTTTCTCCCCCTCTCACCTCCCTCGCCCGCTTCTCCTTCTCTCCTTGGTCCATTTCCCTCTACGCCAACGCCCGCTCGCCCACTCAGCTCTCTCTCGTCAAGTATCCGCCACTCAGGTCCCCCATCGCAGATAGGCGACGTCCCTCGGCCATCGTTTCATCGCAATTCCCTCTAGCCTCACGCGATTGTGCTCTGAAGCTGCACGCTTCGAACCCTAGCCTTTCCATCATCGCATTCCCACAGCTCGCCACCAGGTTAGTTCCCATGAACGGGGAGGCCCTTGAATCCCAGAGAGACATCTGACCATCTCTGCAGCCACAGTCACGCGGGTAACACGATCCCTACGCATCGAGAAGATAGGCACAGGGTCGACCGCGCCTCTGCCAGCCCGGCCCTGGAAAGAACACCCCGGAGTTCTTCTTCACACGCCCCCGAGATTCGACAGCAGCCATGGCCCCGAGCCGCGACCACATCAGAGTCATCGTTCCCTTCATCGATGGCAATGACGCCAATCGAAAGAACGGCAAGATATCTGGGTCTGACGAAAAGATTGAGAGATGGGGCCGCGACGGCGGCAAGCTCGAGGTCGTGATGGTTTCGCTGGAGACCAGCGGGCCCTGCTACGGAAGCCGCGAAGAAGCAAGGATCGGCCGCAGCCTCGATGCTGCCCTGGGGCCTCACCCGACATTCTTTTTCGTTCGCCTGGACTGGTCCGGCGAGCTGCGCAACCTGCCAAATGCCACCTTGAACCGTGAGGATTGCCAGCAAGTTCGGGAGCACTACGGAGCCACAGCCAAGCATGACGCATCCTCCAAGGGTAAAAGTTGGTGGGCCCATCTTGCGGACACGCACAACTTCTTGATCCGGCTGCAAGATTGCCAGCAGCCCAGCGGGCTCGAGATGATGTCAGTACTACATGGTCAGGCACAGGGCCTGGGTGGATTGTTCTACGTCCCAAACCGGCCGCTGGTCATCCATCCCGACAAAAAGGTGGCACTGAGCTCAGAGCCCGAGGCTCGTCGCTGGAATCTACCCTACATACCATTTGACTTTTGCGAAAGTGACCCAGCCGCCTTGCGCCGTCGGTGGTCCGGGATGAGATTCCTCGTCAGCATGGTCGAGGTAGGCCGAGGTACCGGCGACTGGGTCGCAATCATCTTCGATAGGTACCGTCAACAAGAGACAGACAAGGCGCCACACTTGTACGTGTTGGACCCTCACACCACCGGGCGAAGCGAGCGAGCAGATTATGTCATTCAAGTTTGGCGCCAGATCCTGACGGAGATCGGATATCCCGCGGCTTTCATGGCATACGTGCTTCCCCTGACTAGCCGACCGGGGCACTGGGCCACGGGTTATATTGCCATGTTTGCCGCTATGCAGGCCATGCGTGGCCTTTCCGGAGACAGGATCATGACCATGTTGCACAACGTCAAGATGGTGCCGCGCCGAACGCGACTGTTCCCCGAGCCCAGCGACCCGGGCGACCCGCTGTACGAGATCGATGACGAGACACGTCTCTACCTCTACGGCGGCAACAGCGACCTTCGGTTCCGGGATTGGTGCATCAGCATCAAACATGACACGCGGGAGGCCGACGTGCGCAGGTCGCTGAACTGGGTGCTTCATCACCTCGTGGCTTGTGCTGTGTCAGAATTGGGCATACGAAAGGACACGAGCTTCAGTCAAACCCCGCTCCGCCAATTGCAGTTCAACATGGAGCCAATCGCCGCCGACATTGAGAAATGGGAGCCGCTGAGAGCCAACAGCAACCTCACAGCCTTTGGCGGATTCAACCCCATCCGCCCGGCCTTTGACATGGGGCAACGCTTCAGCGCCCATTGCATAGGCCGTGTCCAGTTGAAGGAGTATGACACTCTTGGGAATCACCTGAACCCGCTTCGTGGAGCACCTTAGTGTTTCCCTCCTTGGAAGATACCTGCACGCCGAGGAAGAAACGCGTTGGGTAGGTTGGTTGAGCACGGGACGAGTACCCGAGACGAGGGTAGTAGGTTAGCTCTTTAGTAATGCAAAGTCAACCTTTGATACAGGTTGCTCATAACAGCAATTCTCCCTTGACTAAACCCGTTGCCCGAATCCGTCGACGCCCGGGTATCCATGCCTCGAGCTACGCAGCACACGCACGATCCCAGGTCGCCAGCGGTTAGAGAAGCCGGCCTAGCTCGCGCGAAACACTCGCGACGACATGATGAACCGACTGGGCGTTTAACGCTTCACGTCCAAGAGAATGCCCGCTTCCCGAGCATCCTCATAAACGGTGATAGCAGCGGATACGCGTACGCAGGTTCTACAATGGTCGCTTTCCCAGGTGATGTCGTCGAAGCTTTTGATCGCCCTCCCCCACCAACCCCGCATCCGCATCGGCCCTGGTGATCGGGTCACTGTCCCGTAGCCTGATCGGGAAATCCTCCGCGCCCACCTATTTATAGACAATTTACCCCTGGCGCCCTGTGGCTCCCGAACTGGCGCCACCACACCGAGAAAGCCGCTGCCGAGCTGACTATCCACATGCAGATGCTGTTGTGATTTTACAGCATCTCCAGGTCCAGACACAACCGCCGCGGTGCTACCCTATATTTGCATTGATCTCGAGCGAGTACGTAAGCAGGCGGCGAGGGAACAATAAAAATCCGGGCTTTCGGCCTGAGGCATTAACCCCACGGGCCCCAGCCTGCTCCACATCCCACCTCGCGGGCACATTCAATCTTTCATTTCTGTTGCTTCTGCGTTACCACCTCGTCCCTCCGCATCTCGATCCTCATCACCCCGAGGTGCCTGAACCAATCTCAATCGATCAGAAGGTATGTTTCCCCGCTCGCCTCGCCACCGCCGTGCGGTTCTTCATCTGACGTCTTCTATTCTCGTCACCTAGCCCACGACTTCCGAGCTCACGCCAAACTTTCGCGGCGCCGCTCGTCAAAATGCATCGCCGCCAGCAACAGCGCCGCCGGGGCACCAGCAGGTCTGCTTACCTCCAAGCCGGCGTCCCTCCCTCTTTGGCCGTTCGAGTGCTGACGATGATGGTGGAAACAGAGACCCCGAGCGCCGCGTCGCACCGTACAGCCCGCCGATGGGCCTCCCGACCTCCTTCGTATCCCCCGCGCAGCCGAGCCCGATACTGGGGATGATGTGCTACCTCATACCGGCTCACGAGGGCGCCGATGAACAACGAGGGTGCCTGACGCAGTTCCTCGTCGACCATCTCCCAGCAGGGACAGTCATGCAGCATTGGCATTTCAGCCACCAGAAGTTCCTGTCTGCGGCAACAAGGGACTACGAACACCACCCCGACGGCTGGACAGCCATCGTGGATGGGGAGAGCGTTTCGTTCAAGCATCCAGGGACCTAGGCGGTCGCCCTGTTGCTTGTCCAGGATCGCAGGAGCACCCACCCAACTTATCTTCGCCGACCCGACGTACTGTTCGTCCCTGGCATGCTGGGCCCCGACGGCCTTGTTCAGCCATTCAATCTCAGCCAAAACAACCTGTCTCCCCAGCCGAATCCGCAGTTCCTGGTTCCGGGCAATCTCAATCCCATGGTCGCCGATACCGATGCTGATGACAGCGCCACCCAGCTCTCGCCTCTGCCGTCCAGCCGTCGATCGTTATCGGCGGCCCCCCAGGAGTCAGATGTGGAGTACAGCCACGCGGCATCCCCCCTGCCCTTCGGCTCTCTTGGTGGAGAGGACGAGGCGATGACCGATGCCGGCCTGAGCGTGGGCAGTGCAGAAAGCGATCTCTGCGACGGGGCGGACGCTGAAAGCCCCGAAGATGCCAACCACATGGACGTTCAGTACACGGTGGCCGAGGGCGCAGATGCGGATGGCGAGCACGCTCACACCGAGGACGTGGCCGCTGAGAGCAACGGATCGCTTGACGAGAGAGACGACGCAGAGCCGATCGGCCCCGAACACCCTGCCCATGACGGCGGCACCGATGCTTCTGAACCCAGGCCTTGCGAGGTCATCGACCTCACAACCGACGATGGCCAGTCGGACGGCGATTCGAACGGACAGGAGAGCAGTGGCACAGTCGCCACCCTTGAGCTGCTCTACCAGACCAACACTCTTCCACCAGACGAACTGGACGGCATCTGCGCCTTCTTCTGCGCGACCCCGACCGAGATCGAGAGCGGCTTCGTCGTTCCTGGGACGGGCCAGAGCCTTGCCCTTCCCCAGCTCGCCTTCGTCTTCCAGTTTATCAAGAAGTCGCTGGGCAGCAGGATTCAGCCGCAAGGTCAGATCTTGGCCGACGCCACGGGGATGGGCAAAACCCACTGCAACATGGCCTTGATCGCCGTCATGCGCCTGTTGCTACTGTCTGAAGCGCATGTCCACAGGCACCCAGACATCCATAACCGCGGCAACACCACGTCTCCATGCCCCGCGGGCGATCCTTACGGCATCCAGTGCGTCTGCGTCGCCGGGTCCCTGAGCAGCCGGTATGTCAGTCGTCTGACGGGAGGCCCCTCGCTCGTCGTATGCCCCGCCCACCTCGTCGAGCAATGGGTTGCGAGGGCTGCCGACTTTTACCTACCGGAGGTCAAGGCCAAGGGGTCCCGGGTGCCCGACCGCTTCGTCGAGTTGCTCTCGTGGACGGATGGGCATGTGGTGAGCCACCCGTTTGGCACACCGGGCGTGGATGCCCTCGCCGGCTTCGAGCCATACCCCGCCGCGAATCTGATGGTTGGTATCACCGCGAACCCCAACAGGGTGCCGGCTGCCCATGCGAAAGAGGCGATGAAGAACCCAAACTTCACCGCGGCTATCAGGCAGCTACGGGACAAGAAGGGAGTCAAATTCGAAGCTGACTTGAACGGCGCCCGAGCCGCAGGCCAGAGCAGGTTGGTCCTCGTCATATCCTCGTCGGTCGTTAGCCACAAGACGGGCGCCGCGCATGCATTTCGGGTACCGGTGGACATTTACTACGCCGGTCGGTCGGGTGCCGCCCCCCTCTCGTTTCCGATGCCGATAGTGCCGACGTTGTTCGTGTTCGACGAATGTCACTCGATCAAGGATGGATCGACCCAGTTCTGGAAACGGGTCGACGATATTCACCGGCTCTCGAGTTCCGAGCCTCGCAGGACTCAATGGTGCTTCGCAAGCGCGACGCCAATATCGACGAAGCCACTTGACGTAGCGAGCATCTGCCGAGTTCTCTTCAACCCCGAGCGCGAGGCCGATCGGGTGAGTTCGGAATTGCTTGCATTCAACGGCCGGTTCCTGAAGCTACAGTCGCCTGCGGGCCACGGGACAGACAGTCTGGCCCTCACAGCAGCATTCGCCGCCGACCTCGCCCGGTTCCTAAAGCCGATGATAATAGCAAGGACCGGCGGCAGCCCGATTCTGGACCAGACTGTCGCAGGCTCTCGCCAAGGCTACACAAAGGTGACCAAGACAGTCTCGGTTCCGCCGAGCCTGGCGGGTGATCTCGAAGAGCTGGGGAGGATTTGCCGGGAGGGATTGTCGAGGCAGGGCATTCGTCCCGACGAAGGCCTCAACATTCTGGTCAAGATGCCCGTCTTCACCCAGTACTTCTGTGCGGCCATCATGCCCGCCATAGCGTCCGCCCAGCTTACCATGAGCCGCTCTTCGAGCACTTACCCGTCTCGCGCCGTAGAAGTTGACCAGGACATCGAGGAAGGCGACCGGGGCCTCATTTCCCGATCCGCGCACCTGCACCAGGGGCACGACTGGCTTCGAGAGGTGACCAGGATCCTCCTGATGGCGCACGGCGATCGCGGCTCGGGGTCGACGGAGCGGCAGAAGCACGTCCTCGTCATTGCTGCCACTCCAAGCCTCACCGGCCACCTAGCAGTCATCCTACGCGGCCACGGAGAGCTTCTCGGCAAGGTCGCCGTCCACCGCGTCTCGTCGAAGAGTGTGGCGAGGCAGAGAGATGGCCAGCTCAAGGCGATTGAGAAACAAGCGATCGAATCCCAGGAGACACACGTCATCATCTCCACGGCCAACCTCGTTGGCACCGGCACGGACGCGCTTACGTTTTGCAACTATCTCATCATCTTCGGAGAGCTTTTCATGCCCCACCACGAGGGTCAAGCAGTCGGTCGCGTTCGCCGCCGGGGACAGCGATTTCCCGTCCACCTCTTCCACGTACGATCGTCCCATCAGACGCACAGCCTTGTCCGTCAGAGAAACAAGGGAAGGATGACCCTGCTAAGCGATTTTGGATGCATGAACGGCGGAGACGAGGAGTGAGGAGGGGTGATGGCGCAGGGGCTTTACGTTTATTACGTCGGCATATCTCTGTGTCAGGTAGTTTTCCATTTTGAGAGTCCGGCAGCTTAGTGCGGCGCTGTAATGCCAAGGATATATGGGCATGATCTTGTATGAATGCACTTTAGATAGAGTTTATCGCTGCACACGCGCTTGCAGCTCTTGACATAGGATAGGAGATAGGTACCCGTTCGTTGTATGCTAGGTGTGTTGTTTTACATCAAGGGGGAAGGTAAATACACATGCAGTCATCTTGATGTATGCCCCTTGTGCTCTGCTGCTCCTTAAACACCCGCACCTTTCCTTTGCCCCTAACCTCTCTCTTTCGGCCATCACACCCTGCCCATAAAAGACCAGGAGTTCAGGCTTGCTCACACCCGCACTCCTTTCGCCCGGAAACACCCCTTCGTAGACCTTGATTCATACGGTGAGCGGCGATGCACGCTGTAGTCTGCCTTCCTCGCAGTCGGCTGCAGCCACAGCGTGGGCAGCCGCCTCCCACGCTGCCTCTGTTTCTGCTATGGCCGTGGCCATGGCAGCCGTGCCCATGATGCCCTCGTCGCTCACGGCGTTCCGCAAGATGCAGCGGACCTCGCCCGCGCGTGGCCCGCCACGCCTGTACCCGTTGGACATTATGTCACTTAGTGCCCGTTCCCGCTGGGACCTCTCTAGAGTCGAGCAAAGGCGACGGCTCACTGACAAGGCCGCCTGGTCTCTCTCGATGGCCTCGGCGAATACTGAAGCGGCCGCGGCGAGATGGGTATTTGGCCTGGCTGCTGCCGGAGCGTTTGCGGGCTTCCCTTGCCGCGCGCCTATCTCCCTGTATAGCTGGCGTATATATGTGGTGAGCCTGGGCCACCGAAGCTGTGATGGGATGCGGGTTAGAGGCTGCGGTGTCGGCCGGCGATCTTGCAAGGAGGTCTTACCGCGAAGTCGGTGTGTTCCTCTTGAACGGCTCCCCCGCAGATGCAGCAAGCCATCTCTCCAGCTACAATCTCCTTAGTCTCGATACCCCCCTCGCGCGTAGCTTGGCCAGAACACTTACCTTGAACGCGAGCGCCGCAGTGCCTAGACGTAACAGGGATGTTATTGCGGCCGATGCTCTGCGCGCACTCCAGGCCGAGCCAGGCAGTGTTGAATTGGGCGTTCATTTGCAGGGTGGGGAAGAGAGAGTGAGGTTTTTTAGACTTTGCAGTAGGAGGAGCGATAGTCAAGTGGAAAGGGTAAAAGACTTAGGGTTGGAAGCGCTCGGCAGTGAAAACAAAAACAACAGCACAGTAATGAGAGCATCAGGTGCGTGCACGTTTATAAAAGGTTAAACCATATGACAGGGAAAAGCAATGTATTAAATTCGTTCACACTATAAAATAAACACCTCCTCCGTAACAAACCGTTTGCCAAGCCGTTTACTGTGTATCAGGGCTCTCCTCCACAACAAACTGTTTTCCAAGTACAATGCTCCATATCAGGGTTCTCCTCCACAACAAACTGTTTTCCAAGTACAATGCTCCATATCAGGGCTCTCCTCCACAACAAACTGTTTTCCAAGTACAATGCCTCATATCAGGGCTCTCCTCCACAACAAACTGTTTTCCAAGTACAATGCCTCATATCAGGGCTCTCCTCCACAACAAACTGTTTTCCCGGCCCACTACTTCATATTGGGGTTGCAATCGTCCTTTGTTGGAACAATTGTCTGTACCGCCCTTCGGCGCAGCAAGTATAGAGGTCTCCCACCGGGGCCATACTCAGTAAAGTCGTCACGGGCCACGTCGAACATACTTACGCCAAATCGCTGCTGAGTGGCAAAGGGGGGGCAGACCGGGTTGAAGCCCCCGAATATTGTTCGGTGGTCTTTGGCATCCAGCGTTCCCCATCGCTCTATATTCGAAGCCAGCGGCTCCAGGTTGAAGCATACGTTGCGAAGGGGCGCTTCTGTAAACGCCGTGTGTTTCCTGATCCCCAGTTCCATTGCCGCACAGGCAACCAAGTGATGCAACACCCAATCCAACGAACGAGGCTTGTCGGTGACCGGTCCCTTGCGGGTGATGCTGATGCACCAGTCCCGGAAACGAAGGTCGCTCTTGCCGCCATCCAGGAAGCGGCGGTTTTTCCTATCGGCAAGCTGCGCGGGCGTTATGTGGTCCGGGCCGGGAACCGGTGGCAAGAAGTAGCGCGTGAGGACGTCAAACTCCTTGCTCAGCCCTATCTCCGCCGTGTTCTGCCCCGAGAGACCGCGCATAGCCTGCAAAGCACTAAACAAGGCGATGTAGCCGGTTGTCCAGTCGTGCGGCCTGCTTGTCAGGGGGAGGACATAGGCCATAAAGGTCGACGAGTACCCGATCTCCCTGAGGATTTCTCTCCATACCTGGATGGTGTGGTCGGCACGCTCGGTCCGCCCGTTGGGGTTGGGGTCAAGGATGTAGAGGTGCGGAACCTTTTCGAATCGTTGGTTGACATATCTGTCGAAGATGATGGTGACCCAGTTGCCCGTGTCCTGTCCTACCTCAACCGCGCTGACGAAGAAGCGCTTGGTAAACCAGTTTCTTAGGAGGGCAGCCCTCTTTTCTTCGCAGAACATGTAGGGCGTGTATTTCCCATCTCTATGCAGGGCCTGGGCTCTTGCTTCCAGATGCTTTTCCTTACCAGGCTTGACGACAATGTGACACTCCGGGACGTAAAAGAGCCCGCCAAGGTCGTCCGCCTGCCCCCTGAGGATTGCCGTCATCTCGAAGCCGTTGGGTTGCTTGCAGTCCTGTAGGCGAATCAGGAAGTTGTGTGTGTCGGCGAGGTAGGACCACCAGTCGTCGTCTTTTGGGCCTCCGTCCTCCCTTGGCGTCTGACTATAATGCGCTTTGATTTGGCGGACATCGTCATACTGTATGACATGGTTTGGCAGCCCGCGAAGCTCTCCCGGCCAGTCGAGTCGGACGCGAATGAACGAGGGGTGAGAGCCCAGCGCGACCGGGATGCTCTGGTCGATTATAGCCCTCTCCCTCGCACGGTAGCATGGCTTATCGTTATCCATGTAAACCACCACGACCTCGAACTTGCCCTCGCCACCGCCGCTACCGCCCCAGAGGCCGACCCTGTCCTGTTCCCTAGGCACTTTGCTGTTCTTGGCGTTAGCATCCGCCGCATCTTCAAAAGGGACGGTGACGTAGATGGGGTTTCGATTCTGAGCCATAGCTGCTGCGTGATCCGAGAGTGTAGGTGCGAAGGGTTCACGGCGGCTAGGGGAAGAGAAGGAAGAGTGACTGTAGTGCTAATTGTTTCTGAGATGATGAGTGGCTTTTTGTTGCTTCTGCGGGTGTAGGCGTGGAGAAGTGTCTGAGCTTGGGTTCCTATGCTTGCTTTCTGGTGAATTTACCTGATGGATAGGTAGAGTGCTGCTGGTGTTTAAGAAGATTGTGTGTAGTTTGGTAAGGCTAAGGAGGTGAAATAAAATAATTAAAGGGTAGTCCCCTCTCTTTATACTTACATCACTGTGGGTAATTGTATAAGTAACGCTGCCTTACTTGAGTTATTGAACTTACTTGACACTATTACATGTATGTTTTTCCTTTGTTGGAACTGCTCTGCTGTGTTAGAGATGTTCTGCTCTTCCGGAACTGCTTTATTGTGTTGGAACTGCCTTGCTGTGTTAAAAGTTGGAACTGCTCTCCTGTACTATAACGGGTCTGCTGCGGTGAAAATTCTTTATTATGCCGGAACTGCTTTGTTGTTCCGGAGCTGTTCTGCTCTGCTGGAGCTGCTTTGTTGTTCCGGAGCCGTTCTGCTTTGTTGGAGCCGTTCTGCTCTGCTGGAGCTGCTTTGTTGTGCTGGAGCTGCTTTATTGTGCTAGAGCTGGTCTGGTCCGCTGGAATAGCTTCAGTGTGTTAAACTCCGTTGCTTTAGTAAAATAGCCTTAGTGTGTTAAAACTGCTTTATATAGCTAGGACTGCTTTTCTTTATTAAACTGCTGTAATAAATTAATTTTTTTTAATATAATATAGTTAGCTATTTCATAAGTTATAAATATATAGTTTTAGGGTAATACTAAAAAAGTAATTAAGTTAGTAATAAGTAATTTTATATTTATTTAATAATAAAAATAAAAATAAATACTTAGGGTTTAATATAATATAATATAAATATAATAATAATAATTAATTTATATTTATTTTAATAAGTAGTAAAAAAAATTAATATATTTAATTAATTATATATTTTAAATAATATAAAGAATTAATATTCTTAGCTTTATTAGCTTTTTTATATTTAAATTAATATAATTTTTATTAATTTATTATTATATATTAACTTAGTTTAGCTTATTTTTAATTTTTAATTATAAATAATAATAATTAAATATTAATAATTACTTTATTATTTTACTTTTATTTTATAAAAATAATTTTATTTTTTAATTTTAAATTTTTTTTATTATATAATATTACTTATATTTTATTTTTTTTATTTTTTTTTATTTAAAAAGTTAAAGTTATTTATAATTATTTTTATTATAAAATTAATAATTTTATTTTTAACTAAAATAATATAAAAATTAATTTATATATTTATTATATTATTATTATTTTATATATATATAGCTTACTTAAAGTTTATATTATAATTATAAATTTATTTTAAATATAATTTATAATTATTTAATATTTATATTAAAATTAAATTATAAAATATAATTTAGTTTAAAAATAATATTAAAAATAAATATAAAGGCTAGGGTATAGTTTTTTTTTAACTTAATTATTATAATTTTACTAAATGTTTTATTAATAAATATAATTTTTATATTAAAAATAAATAATTTATTTTTTTAAAAATAAATATAATATAAAATTAATTAAATAATAAGCTTATTATATATTAATTTAATATTTACTTTATAATTAAATAATATAATATAATTTAACTTAAAAAAGGTTAATAAATAAATTATATATTTAAAAAAATAAAAATAAAAGAAATTTCTTAATATATATTTTTTTTATTAATTACTTTATATTTATTTTATATTTATATTAACTTTTATTAAAAATTTTATTTATTTTAAAAATAATAATATATAAATTAATTATTTATATAAAAAATTATATAATATATAAAAAAATTTAAAAATTTATTTTAATTTAATTTAAAAAGAAATTAATATTTTATTTAAAAAATATAATATAAAAAAGATTTAAACTTACCCTATAGTAAATAATTAAAAAATATATTACTTATTTAAAAAAAAAAGGAGTTTTATATAAAATAAGTAAGAAAATATAATTAAATAAAAAAACTATTTTATATTTAATTTATACTTATTTTAATATTATTTTTAGGGTTAATTTATTTTAAAATTAAATAATAATAATAAATTAATTTTTAATAAAATAGTATATATATAAATTATATAAGAAAAATATATATATAATATTAAAAAAATATATAATTTTATAAAATAAATACTTTAATAAAAGCTAAAGTATAACTTTTCTTAACTTAATTATTATAATTTTATTAAACTTAATAATAATAAATATAATTTTTATATATACTTTAGATTTATTTTAAAATTAAATAATAAAATTTAAATTATATTAAAAAATAAATAAATAAATATATTTAATATTTTAAAAAAAAATAAAAAATAAGTAAAAAAATAAAAATATTAAAAAAAAAATAAAAAACTATTTAATATTTATTTTATTATTACTTAAAGTTAAATTATAAATTTTAATTTATATTTAATATTTATTATTAAAAATATTTATAAACTTATAATAATTATATTTAAAAAAGGTTATATTAAGTATATATATAAGTTATTTTACTCTCCCTCCCCCTTTTTTTTTATATAAAAAAACTAATTTAATAAATAAATTATTTTTTATTATTATAAAATAAATTTATTTATAAAATAATATATAAATAATTAATTTTTTATTTTATTTTATTAAGCTTTAATTAATTATAAATAAGTTTTTATTAAATTTAATTATTTTATATATAAATATAAAAGAATTACTTTAAATTTAATTATAAATTATAATATTAATAATTCTAAAGTAATTTTTTTAAATTTCTTTTTTATTATAATTTTATTATTATTTTAACTTAATTTCTTTAAGTTACTTTACTTAAATTAAGCTAAATTACTTACTTATATTTTTTTTATTTTTAAATATCTTAGTTTAAATATTAAAAAATTTAATTATATTATTTTACTTAAATTATTATTTATAAATAATAATCCCTTAAGAAATTAATAAATATTATTTTAAAATTAATTCTTAATTACTTTAGAATTAATTCTTAATTATTTTCATCTTTATATTTTTTTAAACTAAATATAATTTTATATATATTAAACCTTTTAAAATAAAGCTTAATTACTTTATTTAATAATACTTTTTATAAATAAATAATATATATATATATATATAAAAGAAATTTTATAAATTTTATTTTCTTAATTAATTAAAATTATTTTTTAATTATAAATAAATTAATTTAAAAAATAGAATTTTTATAATATTTTTTATAAATACTTAATTTATTATAAAAAGCTTTTAATATATATTATTATTTTTATTATTTTATTTTATTATTAATTTTTTTTTAATTTTATAAAAACTATATATAAGTTTTTTTAAACTTAAATTTATTATAATAATAATTTTTTTATTTATAAATTAAAAATAATTTATTATTAATTTAATTTTATAAATAAATTATTTTTTAATTATTTTTTATTTTTATATTAATTATTAAAGTATTATTATATATATATAATATTAAATTAAATATATTAATTATTATATTACTATATTATATATATAATATTAAATTAAATATATTAATTATTTTTAATAAATTATAAAATAAAATAAAATTTTATATAAAAATAAAATAATTACTTTATATAAAAATATTATTTTATTAATAATAATTTAAAAAAATATTAAATTTATAATATATATTTTTAAATAATTTTATATTTAATTTATAATTAATTTTAATTTAAAAGTAAATTATATATAATAATTTATTTAATTTACTTTATATAAAAATATTATTTTATTAATAATAATTAAAAGAAATATTAAATTTATAATATATATTTTTAAATTATTTTATATTTAATTTATAATTAATTTTAATTTAAAAGTAAATTATATATAATAATTTATTTAATTTACTTTATATTTATATTTTATTTAATAATATTTATTAATATTATAAAAGTTATTATTTTTATATTATAAAAAACTTATAATTATTTACTATTATTATTTATAAAAATATATTAAATAATTTTTAATAATTTTTAATATATTTTAAATATAATTAATTATAAATAATTTCTAATATATTTTAAATATTATTAATTATAAATAATTATTATTAACTAAAATTAGTTTTTATTAGCCTTAATAATAATATTTTTAAATATATATATAAATACCTTAAATAACTTTAAAACTTTTTATATTTTTATAATAATAAAAACCTTATTATATATTTATTTAATTATATTAAATAATATATTATTAAAAAACAGCCTAAAAAGGCTTATATATTAACTTATAATTTTTAATATTTTTATAATATTAAAAATTTTATAATAACTTTTTTAGCCTTTATTAATTATTATTAACTATTATTAACTATTATAATTACTATTAACTATAATAATTTACTATTAATTACTATTAGCTATTATTAACTATTACTTTTACTACTTTTACTACTTTTACTAATTTTTAACCTTTAATATTTTTACAACAGCGGAGACCTTGCTATAGACCTATTTAACTTCATCAGATAGCGCATCATTAAGAAGGGGCCCGAAGGAGCTTATGCACCGACTCGTGTGCAAGATCTCCGACCTTCAGCATCTCTACAACATCAGAGACCTCGCCATAGACCCGTTTGACTTCATCAGATAGCGCATTAAGCCACCAATAGCTACTATCAGCTACTATTAGCTACTATCAGCTACTATCAGCTACTATTAGCTACCATTAGCTACTGCGTCTACTGCGTCTACTGCTTCTACTGCTTCTACTACTTCTACTAATCTCCGACCTTCAACATCTCTACAACAGCGGAGACCTCGCCATGGACCCGTTTGACTTCATCAGATGGCGCATCATCAAGAAGGGGCCCGAAGGAGCTCATGCACCGACTCGTGTGCAAGATCCCCGACCTTCAGCATCTCTACAACAGCGGAGACCTCGCCATGGACCCGTTTGACTTCATCAGATGGCGCATCATCAAGAAGGGGCCCGAAGGAGCTCATGCACCGACTCGTGTG